>NC_054701.1:63665052-63735526 GCF_016097555.1 Gigantopelta aegis | reverse complement strand
ATTTTCCCACAGGCAGAACAGCACATATCACAGCCTTTCCTATACCAGTCAGGGGGCACTGGTTGGGATGGTGAAAAAAACCCGTCATTTCATTTCATTTGAACTTATTTTCGTGCTTATATCCAAAAGTTATTTGACTCCTTGTTACCGTATGTCGTGGTTCGTCCTATCTCCATGTCATTACTTCAAAGGAGCTTTTTGGGTACGGGTAAGTCCTCTATTTTCTTACCTCCTCCCATTAATGTTGAATTCACGTGCTCTAACGTTGTCATTGCACGTCCGTTATAGCATATTTGTTGTGCTAGCACAGTAAGTTGAATAAGACTAGTAGAATTTTTTTTTCTAATTTCATTATTATTCATACTTAACTAGTGCTAGTACACAAAACTATACCTCCCACCAACCCCTATGAGGCTTTCCCTCGGTGGGTTTGGGTGGACTTTGAACCGAGAATGAAGTTACAGGTAGCCCGTGCAAGGATAGCATTGCGCATATCTGGCAAGGGAGAGAATTCTGCAGTGTGTAGGTATGACTCAGGTTGAATAGCATATTTGTTGTGCTAGCACTAGGCAAGTATGAATAATAATGAAAATTAGAAACAAATTTTCGAATTCTTTTCAAATCACTGGCATGATTTTGCAAGTAAGGTTTTGATTGGTCGAATGAAAGGTCAGCTGGACATGAGCTCCAACTGGGTGCTGTTAGATCCACAGGTAATACCAATTAACCAGTGGGGCTAATTTTAATTAGATTGTACAAGGTGGCACTTAATTGGGGTGAGGTGTGTCTGAAAATGATTGTTTGGTTATAAAATATGAACATGTGTAAAACCAAGCTTTGCAATGTTATCTCCATATAATTCCTGTCATATTAACCGGAATTAAGGGAAGCAACGGGTGGGTGAAGGGATTCTGGGATTGATACAATCACCACATATCCGCCCCTGATTCATATACTCAACACCCTCGTCAAGATTCGCCACTGAAATTTATACCAACATTGCACTGGCCATACAACCATCAAAAACACTCCAAAAATATAATTATGTGAGTGTTTAAAAACGTATTATAACCTACGTGTAATGAGGGAGTGCATATTATTCAGAGGGAGTGCATATTATACATATAATATAGACTGGGGGAGTGAATATTACATGTATAATATGCACTGGGGAGTTATAATGTTGACTGTGGAGTGCAAATTCAGGGGAGTGTAAATTATATGTGACACCGGTATAATAGATCACACACTCAGAACTTACTTAGAAATGTCTACCATTTTTTATTTTTTTGAGAGAGGGAGATAGGGGTAAACCGTCATCAGAGATGGTCCCTCACATACTGCAACAGCAATGAAATTGACACATGTCGATCAAAATTTGTTATAGTCTGTTCCAATAAAGTGCACAAATCACCTGTTTAGTGAAATCTTTCTTTTAATTTCAAGAGTCAACACCACCTAGTACATCAATGAGAGCCCAAACAAGTAAATGCTTTATTAGATAGAGTATCAGTAAATAAATATTTACAAAATATTTACTTGTCAGTTTAATATGAAAGAAATAATCGACAAAAATCATTTTTATTCTATTTCCGACACTACTTTAGTCAGAAACATCTTACAATGGCTGCACAGTCAGGGCAGTCCACTTAATATAACTCGAATCGCAGATGTTGCTTTCTCAAAGTTCCTAAGTATGTTTGAAAAGTAAATGTGTTTTTAAATGTTTTGGATAGATACTAAATGTAACCATGATCTAAACACACTTTATTAACTCACACAATAGTACGAAATAGTTTCACGTGAAGAAGTATTAGAAATGGTCTAAAACATAAATAATGATTAATATTTATATTACAAGTCCCGTTTTCCCACATTATCAGCACAATCTTGCAAGCAGTGAATGAGGGAATCCCCGTGACGCACACGATAGCGGGCACGCAAAGACATTTGGTTAGTAGCAAGGGGTCTTTTATATGCACCATTCCACAGACAGTATAGCACATACCATGACCTTTGATATACCAGTCGTGGTGCACTGGCTGCAATGGGAAATAGCCCAATGGGCCACAGACAGGGATCGATCCCAGCATGACCCCGCATCAGGCGAGTGCTTTACCACTGGGCTACATCCCGCCCCTTGGAGGAAATTGTGACATGTTTACCAAATGCCATTAATGCTACAACCCAGAACACCCTATCTCTACCACTGGGCTACATTCTGTTCTTTTTGCACAAATCTAAACTTGCTGTGACTTTTACCCAGGTAATTGATTGGTTTCTTATATTTCAGATTTAGTTATAACTTTAAAAAAATGTCACGGCTACTGAGAAACTGGTACAGATCCTTTATTTTTTGTACAACATGCTGATCAGATGCATTTTTTCCTAAAGCCTCTTCGGTTTTCAAGCTATGTACTGTGCTTATTATAGGCATGTGGGCTCCCATTTTTGTAGGAAGGCAGGCTAGTTTTTGCCCAAATTAAACAAAAATGCCTGAATCTGGATCACATTTATTCATATTATAGTGGGGCAGATAACACAAAAATTGTGCACTTTTGGTTAAAAACATGAAACTTGGCATATATATATCTTGACCCATTACCAAAATTTTCAGATATGGTCCCATGTCAGCAATGCCCTCTGGTGGCCAGAGAGCATCTATAAATGTCTCCCACCTCCTTTTAGTGGGGCAGCTAATACCCAATATATGATATGGTATATCAAAGGCCACGGTATGTGCTATCCTGTATGTAGGATGGTGCATATAAAAGATCCCTTGCCACTAACCAAATGTTTGACATCCAATAGCCGATGATTAAAAAATCAATGTGCTCTAGTGGTGGCGTTAAATAAAACAAACCTTTTTGGAAAGACCGGCCATATAGCTGAGGTGTGTCCATAACACCATGCTTGAACCTTAATTGGATAGAATGAAAATCGAATTCATATATTAGGTGGATAAATTGGTTTCGCCGGCTCCTCCATCCAGGACAGGAAATGGGTTGGGTGGGTGGGGGGGGGGGGATCGGGGATCGGCCGCGTTGGCGTGTGTTTGGGAGCACAAACGGCCCAACCAAGGTAAGTAGTGGGCGGGTGTTTGGGAACACAAACGGCCCAACCAAGGTAAGTAGTGGGCGGGTGTTTGGGAACACAAACGGCCCAACCAAGGTAAGTAGTGGGCGGGTGTTTGGGAACACAAACGGCCCAACCAAGGTAAGTAGTGGGCGGGTGTTTGGGAGCACATACGGCACAACCAAGGTAAGTAGTGGGCGGGTGTTTGGGAGCACAAACGGCCCAACCAAGGTAAGTAGTGGGCGGGTGTTTGGGAGCACAAACGGCCCAACCAAGGTAAGTAGTGGGCGGGTGTTTGGGAGCACAAACGGCCCCACCAAGGTAAGTAGTGGGCGGGTGTTTGGGAGCACAAACGGCCCCACCAAGGTAAGTAGTGGGCGGGTGTTCGGGAGCACATACGGCCCCACCAAGGTAAGTAGTGGGCGGGTGTTTGGGAGCACAAACGGCCCAACCAAGGTAAGTAGTGGGCGGGTGTTTGGGAGCACAAACGGCCCAACCAAGGTAAGTAGTGGGCGGGTGTTTGGGAGCACATACGGCCCAACCAAGGTAAGTAGTGGGCGGGTGTTTGGGAGCACAAACGGCCCCACCAAGGTAAGTAGTGGGCGGGTGTTTGGGAGCACAAACGGCCCCACCAAGGTAAGTAGTGGGCGGGTGTTTGGGAGCACAAACGGCCCAAGCAAGGTAAGTAGTGGGCGGGTGTTTGGGAGCACAAACGGCCCAACCAAGGTAAGTAGTGGGCGGGTGTTTGGGAGCACATACGGCCCCAAGCAAGGTAAGTAGTGGGCGGGTGTTTGGGAGCACATACGGCCCCACCAAGGTAAGTAGTGGGCAGGTGTTTGGGAGCACATACGGCCCCAAGCAAGGTAAGTAGTGGGCGGGTGTTTGGGAGCACAAACGGCCCAACCAAGGTAAGTAGTGGGCGGGTGTTCGGGAGCACATACGGCCCCACCAAGGTAAGTAGTGGGCGGGTGTTTGGGAGCACAAACGGCCCAACCAAGGTAAGTAGTGGGCGGGTGTTTGGGAGCACATACGGCCCCAAGCAAGGTAAGTAGTGGGCGGGTGTTTGGGAGCACATACGGCCCCACCAAGGTAAGTAGTGGGTGGGTGTTTGGGAGCACGAATGGCCCAACCAAGGTAAGTAGTGGGTGGGTGTTTGGGAGCACGAACGGCCCAACCAAGGTAAGTAGTGGTGTTTGGGAGCACAAACGGCCCAACCAAGGTAAGTAGTGGGCAGGTGTTTGGGAGCACAAACGGCCCAACCAAGGTATGTAGTGGGCGGGTGTTTGGGAGCACAAACGGCCCAACCAAGGTAAGTAGTGGGCGGGTGTTTGGGAGCACAAACGGCCCAACCAAGGTAAGTAGTGGGCGGGTGTTTGGGAGCACATACGGCCCAACCAAGGTAAGTAGTGGGCGGGTGTTTGGGAGCACATACGGCCCCACCAAGGTAAGTAGTGGGTGGGTGTTTGGGAGCATGAATGGCCCAACCAAGGTAAGTAGTGGGTGGGTGTTTGGGAGCACGAACGGCCCAACCAAGGTAAGTAGTGGTGTTTGGGAGCACAAACGGCCCAACCAAGGTAAGTAGTGGGCAGGTGTTTGGGAGCACAAACGGCCCAACCAAGGTATGTAGTGGGCGGGTGTTTGGGAGCACAAACGGCCCAACCAAGGTAAGTAGTGGGCGGGTGTTTGGGAGCACAAACGGCCCAACCAAGGTAAGTAGTGGGCGGGTGTTTGGGAGCACAAACGGCCCAACCAAGGTAAGTAGTGGGCGGGTGTTTGGGAGCACAAACGGCCCAACCAAGGTAAGTAGTGGGCGGGTGTTTGTGAGCACAAACAGCCCAACCAAGGTAAGTAGTGGGTGGGTGTGGTATTTTGATGCTGTTGAATTTGCAAATATCCCGTAGGATTAAAATGAAAATAGTTTTGCGCAATTTCGTGAGGTATTAGCTGAAATTTAGCTCTTGCCGGAACTTTGTCTATTGGTGCCATTGTGATTGGCCCATAGTTTTAGCCCTTCGGAGGTCTTGATCGATTGCGTGATGTATTTTTTTCAGTTCTGCTCTTAAAAGGGAGCAACCCATGGGAGTCTTATTTAATGATGTACACCAATCTGATTAAAATTAGCTCTACTGGTCTCACCAGTAGATCTAACAGCATTGCGTGGACTCCCATGTCCAGGTGACATTTCATCTATAAATAACAATTTAAATATCGACCAATTACACTAAGAATGTACATTAAGAATCAGAGGTTTAATTTTATAGAAACAGCAAACAAGTCATCAATTCTAGACCAATCGCGCATCGGCCGAGCACTTCACCACTGGGCTACGTCAGGCCCTCTTTTTCCTTCAAAGATTTTTCTTCTTGGTTGATGTAATTTAAATTGATAAATGGGCACTATTATTGTCTCACCTTTTCTGATGGCGACAGCGTCAACTTTTGCATTTCACATTTAGATCAGTCTCTCACAAACTTTGGTTAGTGAAACTTGGTTTATAGTTGCACCTATATATGTTCATCACAGTGCACTAAAATGTTTTATAGGAACGAGAAATAGCCCAATGGGCCCACCGACAAGGATCGATCCCAGACCGACCGCGCATCGAGCGAGCACTTTACCACTGGGCTACGTCCCGCCCCCATCTAAATATGGTGCCATCATTGAACAACTACCGGGCGAGTCTAAAAAGACTATCTTATTATTCTTCGACTATCTTATTATTCTTCCAGATAACGTAAAACTGCTGTTACAGATTAAAATAGCAACACTATAACATATATTTCTTCTAGCCTGTGTTGAATGTGGCCTACAAGTGTAAAGCACTCTCCTAGGCAGGCACGGATCCAGACCTCCCACCCCCACCCTCTCAGGACAATTTTTGTTTCCCTTATTTTAATGAGCGAGTCAATGAATATTTAATGACACCCCAGCATGAACCCCTCTGCAAACAATTCTGACACTAACCCCACCCCCTGCACAAAATTCTAGATCCGTGCCTGCTGGGCTGTATATATATGCACAATAGACTTATCTCAAACGTCATACTATCTCGAATTAACTCGAATTAAGGGTTTGTATGTTTGTCTTAAACTTTGACATAAAGATACACGTTATCTCAAATGACTTACGGTATGTGGTCCTAAATGACATATTTGCTATATACATTTCTTGAAGTTTCGTCAAGTGTGTTGCAGAATGGATTTTTGTCCGAATCGTTTCAACTGGAAAGAGGCTGTAGACAAGGTGATCCCTTGTCGCCACACATATTTATTATCTGTGCAGAAATTCTTGCAATTTTAGTTCGAAATTCTAAGAATATAAAAGGAATTACTATAGAAGGTGAAGAATATTTGATATCCCAATATGCAGATGATACAAGTTTCATTCTCGATGGATCTCCCGAGTCCCTAGACAGCACAATGTCTACACTACATTATTATGCAAATATTTCTAGTCTCAAATTAAATTATACAAAGACAAAAGTAATATAGATAGGAAGTAAAAAATATTCAAAAGACGTTTTTCACCACACAAGATGGAAATTAGAATGGGGTACAACAGAATTCAATTTATTAGGTATAAACTTCTCAGTTAACTTAGAACAGATTATTGATCTAAATTATACAAATAAATTACAGGATACTAAAAAATACATTAAAATGTGGTCGATTAGAAAACTAACAGCCCTGGGAAGAATTACAGTCATGAAAACTATGATTATTCCAAAATTAACTCATCTTTTTATTTCCTTACCTAACCCAAATGAAATATTAATAAAAAACTTTAATACAATATTTTTTAAATTCATTTGGCAACATAAGCCCGACAAATTGAAACAATATTTAATTATACTATCAAGATGGAGGATTAAAATGATAAACATAAAACATTTCATAATAGCTCTAAAATCAACGTTAGTAAGAAGAATTATTAGACGATACAAAATGGAGTACAATATTCCAAGTCTCAACGGGTGTGTCTTATAATCTATGGTGATAATTTTATTAAACGTAAAAAACTGAAAATCTCAAATATGTTTTGGAAAGGGCTGCAGTGACATGTACAGCCTAATAAATTACAAAACTATAACGCCAAAATCTCAAATAAAATATGAAAATGAAGGGTTTATTGTAGAACCGCAAGAATGGAAACAATATGTTTTACCATTTAAATGTCTAAAAGATTCAACACTATTGTGGTTCCAATATAGATTAATACAATGAATTCTAGCCACCAATACTCTTTTATACAAAATACATTACATACAATCAAATTCATGCAGATTTTGCAATTTAGTACCTGAAACATTACAACATCTTTTTTATGATTGTAAAATACTATATGAATTATGGCAAGAAGTAGAAAAATGGATTTTGGTAGAAACTGGTGTAAACCTTCAGTTAAAAAAGAAAATAATAGTATTTTGGTATGACAGACAATGAAAAAAGCTGATTTGTAAACTGGCTTACAATTAAAATAAAATATTATATATACAGAATGAGAACCAAAACCCAGAATTTAAAATATATTAGCAATTAAAAATACTCTGCCACTACAATTTGCAATAGAAAAATACATTCTTTTTAAAAACTGTGATTATAAAGAATTCACCGAAAATTGGACACCATGGTTGAATCTTTTTATTTTCTATCATGAAAAAGTATTTTAGAAGTGGATGCTCATACTGCAGAGTGGGAGAATACAAACTCGTCCTTCCCCTTCCTCTCTTCTTCTTTCTTTTCTTCACTTCCTTTCTTTATTCTTCCTCTTCTCTCTGATCCCCAGAATGATATTGTTGTTGTTGTTTTTGTTTGCTTGTTTGGGTTTTTTTTAGTTTTATATATTTATATATTATCATTTATTAATATTTTTTAAATTAATTAATTTATTTGTATTATTTATTATTTTATTTTATTTTATTATTTTTTTTATTTATTAATATTATTATTTTTATTATTATTATTATTATTATTTTTTTTTTATTTTTTTTTGGGGGGGGGAGGGGTTTCGAATTTGAATTATCTATGTATTTTTGAAGAAGTCTTTTATTTTTATATTACACAAAAACAGGTTAATTATAATTCCTATAGTACAAACAATTGTAAATAATAATTTTTGTAAAAAATTGTGTACAGCATACAATTGTACAGTAATGATTCGAGGCCCCCAACCTTGACATTGCTCTTGATTCTGGGGACAATAAATTAAAAAAATATAAAAAATAAAAAATAAAATATTTCGAGAAACAATAGCCAAGGCCATATTTTAGTTTTATTACTTTTGTCTTTGATCATAGATACCAATTCCTTTAGCACAATATTTGCAATGCCTTAACTTGTTTCTTTTAAATAAACATATAAAAAGCATTTATTGTTACAAGTTACAGTAATTAGTTTTTATAATTGGTATTGCCAAGTATTAATAGTTTAATCAACTTACATGTGACGGCCTCCGAAATTGCTGCACTTGTCAAAAACAGCTAACATTGTATGGGATTACTTAGGTGTGCTTTCAGTGATCAACAGATGAATAACTACAGCAGGGTCGTAGTTAGGAATGTTTGTTTTGTTTTTGTTTGTTTGTTTGTTTGTTTTTTTTTTTGTTGTTGTTGTTGTTTTGTTTTGTTTTTGTTTTTGTTTGTTTGTTTGTTGTTGTTTGTTTGTTTTTGTGTTTTTTTGTTTGTTTTTTTGTTGTTATTTTGTTTTTGTTTTGGGGGGGGGGGGGGGGGGCTGATGAATTCTTGGAACGAGCATGGAAGGTGCAAGACACTAGGGAGTCCGGGGGCATACTCCCTGGGAATTTTAAAATCTAGAGGCTCTAAAATGCCGTTTTGCAGCCATTTCAGGGAGATTACATACTTAAAATGTCAATATTAAAAACCAGTTTTGTACAGGGAACAAAAGAATCATAATAGAAAATTAAATATAATCTATCGCGTCATGGCAGAACATACACTGATCGAAGGTGTGTCATGGTAGTAATTTGGTAAACTCGGCAAAGAACAAAGTTCTATTAAAATGCTTTCGTCTGCTGTAACCACACCAGAACAGATAAAGTAGTTTGAAGCAAGTGTACAACCCACAAGTTACTCTACAAAAATCGACGTCATACCATGGGAAATTATTATTATTATTATTATTTAAATGTTTATTCGCCATTGTCAAAATCGACGCTCGCGCTGACCAGAGACTAGACATTTATTTTCTTTGGCCTTACAAATAAACGAACAAAATAACTCTTAAACGTTAATTAGCCTACTATATATATTCGTAGCACTTGCAGTACAGTCACAACCCCTATTGTAATCGGTTTTTCCTATTCATTATTGTTAATCACAAAACTGACTTCAATCGTTGTAAATGTTGTTTTTAAGATGATTAAATCATATTTTACGGATTGGAGATATTTCTTCTTTCACTTATAAAAACATTAATTACAATTGTAATATATTTTTTTCTATTCATTTTTTTTTTTTTTTTTTTTTTTTTTTAAACCTACTTCAGTCCTTGTAAATAATGTTTTTAAGATTGAAAACCGTAAAGTTGAAATATTTATGTACATTTATAATAATTTAAACAACTTTACCTGCGTCTTCGCATACTGTTTAAAGGGATATACCCTAGTTTCAACATGTGAAAAATTAACACTAAGTTTAGTCAATCTACAAACGTGTAACACAATTGGATAAAGTTACAAGTGAGTGAAACGTGAGTCTATGACTTTGAAATGGTGAAATACCCTCTAAAATTAGACTAAAACTCGATTCCATAACTGTTATGTCTCCGGTTTTAAAAATATGAGAAATGCATTGTGTGATATTAAAAACACCGGGATGACCAAAAACGCTTCGAATGTACAGAAATGGATAATCTAAACAATAAAGTGTATGTATATACTATGTAAAGTATGATTTCCGTTATCAAAAACGGCCCCAATAGTAAAAAATATGCCTTAGTGTTTAAAAACTAGGATATGTCCCTTTAATAATTGTTGCCACAAGCGTACGAGACAGGGGGGGGGGGGGGGGGGGGGTGGCAGCTGGAGAAAATCCTTAAATTCGGGCAAAAATAATGGAGAAAATCGGGTAAAATTAGATGGCCTGAACACTTTTAACCACGTAATTTCATTATTCTACCCAAAATATTAGTTGTAATCCATGTAAAAACGCGTGGCGATTCTTTTGCAACCCTATATAGCTGTTTGGCAGTAATGCTAATATGAATAAACGTTGCAATCCACATTCGGGCACTTTTGTTTAATTCGGGCAAAATTCAGTCCCCCCCCCCCCCCCCCCCCCCCCCCCCCCCCCCACCCCCCCCCCCCCCCCCCCCCCCCCCCCCCCCCCACCCCCACCCCCCCCCACCCCCCTTTACAAAAATGGGAACCCGTACGCTTATGATTGTTGCATTACTGTTAGCTGGCCTATATGTGGTATTGTTTTATACCGACTGGTATTCTTGTCCCTGATATGCTCCTCTTCATTATGAACTTCTCTCTCTCTATTTTTTAATCATTGCCACATAAAAAACCCAAGCACAATGTAAAATCACACGAATACATTACATAACAGTGTATTCGTACAATAAACATAAAACATGTAAATATGCCAAAAATAGTCGGAAAGCTAAAATTGTAAAACGCTCAAAATCCGGTTCAAGGATTTTTATTTTGTTATTTTTTAAATAGCTTAGATATTCTTAATGAAAGCTTAATTGGTTTACAAGTCAATTTCTACTGCGAAAAAAAGAGTTATCCTATAGCAATTGAAGGCATGCAAACTATATTTTTTAATTATTCATTTTAATATTTAGATGAAACAGCACAAATTATTGGGAGCATTTTAAAATTTAATTTAATTTAACAAAAATAATTGTGTACCAGTAAACGCGGACATTTTTCAAGATGGCCACTATTAATGTGTTAAAAATATAATATTATGCTGGTTTAGTTTTAACTATAAATATGAAATAAACCTCCCCCCCCAAACCCCCCCCCTCCCCCCACCCCCCCCCCAAAAAAAAACAACGTTATATCAGATTTGCAGTAAGAGGACCAACAGCTTACATGTGAAGTGACGTCATATCACAGCATTGCCCCTCAGACTGGGTCCCAGTTTCAGTGGCGGAAACAGAAAATTCATTTGGGGGGGGGGGTGAGGGGGTGGGGGTGGCGGCGTGGGAAGAGTCAGTGTCACGTGGACAAAGGCCACAAACGTTCCAATATGTTGTGTGAAACAGATTCGAAAAGGGATGTTTCTTTAGCTTTTCCTTAGCGTATTTTAAACAACACATATGCACATGCACACCCTCACACAACACAGAATAAATATATATATACCGGGATTTTTCATATTTATGCCCTAGCCCCGGAATACGGAAAATACCACCTTAGAGAAGATACATTTTGTCTGAAATTAGGCCCAGGGCTTAAGTTAAGTTAACAAAATACATGTATTATGCCATGACAAAGACAAAAGGTGCAACTTAGGATTGTATCCGAGTACATAATAATTATCGTTATATATGACAACCTTAGTCACAAGCAAAATATGTTTCAATATCAGATGAGGGAGGTGGCAGTTATTAATTCGACTTTTTGTTCAGGAGGGGCAATGCACGCACGCATTCTAGTCACATCGGTTTCATTGTTAAGGACAGAGAAGAGGTGACTGCTTCCGATGCGTAGGCCTATTAATATAATATTCGTGTAGGGTTATTTTGATGATACTATTCTGGGTTTGATGCCATTAAGGTGTTGACTAACGAAGACTTTGTAATTACTCTAATTAAACAAATTTCTGTATATGATATATCAATGTATAGATTGACTGTGTTTCTGACCGTCCTAGTGTTTGTACTAGTTCCAACTTCATTTTATTTCCTAGTAGGCCTATACACGTGTTCGTAAGCCTACATGAAAGTATTAGGAGTGGAAATCCAGTTTGAGCTACTTACAAAGAGTAGGATGCTCAGAAACAAATTAAATGTACAGACACTGATATTCTGAACAAGAATTTGATTCAGTATGTAGGTCTAATGTTTAAGTTAGAAACAATGGCAGCAAAATCAGGACAGTCCCTTTGTGGATTCATGACGCTTAAATTAGCTAAGGATTCTTGACGAAGCAAGTAGACTACCAGCAAATTGAAGTTTTCATATTATTATTTAATTATGTAAACATTATATCTGGGTTTTTTTTTTTATTATTATTATTATTATTTTATCATAGCTAAATGTAAAAATAATGAATCTTTAATTTTAGTAGGCTATACATTTAAAATTTGTCGTTAGGCCTATAGGTGTAGAAAGTATTTTTTCTTCTATTTTTAATAGTAAACACGATATCGTAACCTAGGGGAGATTCCTGTTGAAAAATGTTATCCGAATTTAAGCCCATCGGCTTTATTTCCACTAACATTAAATACGGAAAACCCCGATGTTTCTTTGTGGAGGTCAAAGTTCAAACGACAAAACAGTTGCATGACGTCATATATATATATATATATATATATATATATATATATATATATATATATATATATATATATATATATATATATATATAAGGGCGACGTTACGGTTAGTGGAGAGCGAGAGAGAGAGCGCGCTCGTCCGAGATGCAATGGGTCGTGCGATGTAGATGGACACGGGCTTCCCCCAATCCCAGGCAATGTCCCACGACACCAACTCCATGGTATGTAAATAGTGCTGTAAAATTAATGACAATAATGAGAGAGACAGAGAGAGAGAGAGAGAGAGAGAGAGAGAGAGAGAGAGAGAGAGAGAGAGAGAGAGAGAGAGAGAGAGAGAGAGAGAGAGAGAGAGAGAGAGAGATGGAGAGAGAGATGTAGGTGTTATATATGCACCATCCCACAGACAGGATAGCGCATACCACGGCCTTTGATATACCTGTCGTGGTGCACTGGCAGGAACGAAAGATAGACCAATGGGTCCACCGACGGGGATCAATCCAAGACCGACCGCTCATCAATGAAGTGCTTTACCACTGGGGAATACATCCCCACACCCATAGAAATCACGGACACATCACCACCCCTATCCGACTGGGATATTTAGTTATGATCAAGACACGTTTCGTGTTGTGTGAAACACATTCGGAAAGGATGTTTGTTTAGTTGCACAGTACGTTTTAAACAACATATAAATGCATATAGACACAACATCTAACATGTAAATATTGTGACAAAATCCCCACCAGTGGAGGATCTAGAAAATAATAAGGGAGTGATTCCGAGTGTGTGGCTGGATTGGGATGGAATTAACCGGCAGGGGCTGAGCCATGGTGAAAGTTCCGGGGGCAAAGCATTTCAGAGCCTTATTTCACTGATTTCCGAGGATCTAATTTCTAATTAATCATTTTAATAAGTTAATAATTTTTTTGCCGTTTTCCTGATTCACACCAAAATACAGTACATGTAGAAAACGATTTAATTTTGTCCTTATCGATGCAAGCCATAATCGGTACAATTGTATGCCTACACATTGTATGCCTACACCTGGTTGACAACAGGGCGAAGCATATTATTTTCGCTAACGGAATGGCTTTATTTGCATTTTCCTGAACAAAACTTTGAAGTAACAGTATATGTTTGGAATGAACACACAACAAAAAGTTGCTCAGGAAGGGAGGGGGTGGCTAGCCACCCTATTTACCCCCGGATCCGCCACTGTGATATACCTGGTGTTGTGTGATTCGTGTTGAGCGGCTGCTCTTTCCCCAATATTTGTACTCTCTTTACTCTGGATTACTTGTCCCTTACCTGTACTATATCTCTTTAATCTGTAGGCCCCTATTTCTTTTCTGTACATTACCTCTTTACTCTAATCCGTATTTTCTTATAGGCCTACTATATCTCTTTAATCTGTTTACTTACAGTGGCCTCAATTCACAACACAGGTTGTCAAGAGAAAATAATTTAATAAATTTGAGAAATGCAGGCCCGTAGCCAATGGGGGGTCGGTCGACCCCCCTACCGGTGACTTTTTTCCCTTCAATATGCCCCCGGACCCCCCTAAGCAACTTCGTGGCTCACCATAAGCCTAAATGACCCCCCCCCCCCCCCACCCCACCCTCTCAAAATCCTAGCTACGGGCCTGAAATGTATTCTCAATACGGTAGATGAGAGGCACACAGTGCAATATAAATAAAGAGTAATTATTATAGTATAACTGTCCTGTAATATTAAAGCGGCAGTATCCGGAATATTTTTATTATTTAAGCATATAGAACAGAAAATCCAATTACGTTTGGTGCATATATGACGCCGCACTCCGCATTGGTTTCACTACGCTGGCTTATCCAGGTCAAAAACAAAGCCAGTATTTCGAAAGTGGGACACTTTTGACGGGCTCCTACCGATCTCGGTTTTCAATGGCTTATCACAAGTGTGGAATTCCCCAACAAGAGATCACGTGAGATTTCGCAATTTGTGAACAAATTTAACTGTCTTGATTGAGGGGTCGTCTCATATCTCCAAAACATATTTATATCCATAGAGGTATGGTACAACACCTTTCCAGGGGTCGGTGAGTGGGGGATTTGCCTTGAAATTTTGACAGTGGCCAGCTGCTGGCATACGCGTTACATGAAGGGGGTGTTACTAATTACGTAACGCTCTAGGGGTAGAGGAAGAGGGTACTGTGTTCGATTTACGTAACATTTTTCAAGACTATATGTTATTTTTATTCATTACTTAGACCTAAAAAGGTGTTTTTTGAAATGCGCGGTCAGTCTAGGATCGATCCCCATCGGCGGGTATATAAAAGACCATGGTATATGATATCCTGTCCGTGGGATGGTACATATAAACGATCCCTTGCTAAAAACAAATGTAGCGGGTTTCTAAGGCGCGTGTGCAGGGATTTCAGCGGGGTTGGGGTTATAGACTGTGTTGAGCGAAGTTTATATGGGGCCATGCTCCCCCTGAAAATAAATTTAAATTTTTTTTAAGCTTGGGCAGGTAAGGGTTCCGACCTCCAATATCCTCCCCCTGCACATGCATCCGATTACTAGTATATGTCAAAATTACCAAATGTTAGACATCCAACAACAGATGGAAGGAAGGATAGGATATGTTTTATTTAACGACACACTCAACACATTTTATTTACGGTTGTATGGCGTCGGATGATTATTAAATCAATATGCTCTAACTTCATTAAAACTTAAGTGAAAACGTTCATTGTCTACTTTAGCATATTTTATTTAAAAAAAATATATACATGATTAATGTAAAGAAAGAAATTTTTATTTAACGACGCACTCAACACATTTTATTTACGGTTATATGGCATCAGACATATGGTTAAGGACCACACATATTTTGAGAGGAAACCTGTTGTCGCCACTACATGGGCTACTCTTTCCGAGCAGCAAGGGATCTTTTATTTGCGCTTAGCACAAACCATGGCCTTTGTTGAACCAGTTATGGATCACTGGTCGGTGCAAGTGGTTTACACCTACCCATTGAGCCTTGCGGAGCACTCACTCAGGGTTTGGAGTCGGTATCTGGATTAAAAATCCCATGCCTCGACTGGGATTCGAACCCATTACCTACCAGCCTGTAGACCGATGGCCTAACCACGACATGATTACTGTGTTTCTAGTTAGTATACAAACTAAACTTCTAAAGTTCTACTAACACTTTATAAAATATTAATTCTGAAATAGGACTGTACGATTGTCGACAATACGTTGTCAAGATCAAACCGGTTTTAACGAAAGACTAGTACCGTATCCTCAACCGAACGTTCTTCGTATTGCGCAAGATTTCTCTTTTAACTTTTTGAGACGAACCCTACAATTTGAAATCAGCAAACGCACGTGTTAACTGAAACTGACAACAGGCTGTCGTTTGTGCTTTGCCGAGCTATGGCGGCACAGGTGACGAATCGAGCGTATACTTTTGACGATGCTACTAAATGTAGCAGATTTCCTCTCTAACACTATGATAAAATTACCAAATATTTGACATCCAATTGCCGATGATTAATGAATCAATGTGCTCTAGTAGTGTCGTTACACAAAACAAACTTTTTGTTGTGATTGTCGGGCACTTGTCGTTTTGAGACGGCCCCTGGAAGACGGAATGGCTGAGTGGGCGATCATGTGACGCAACGTAACGATATAGGTCGGCGAACTTAAAATTCTGCTGTCCGGAGTTTGCCGAAGCTTAGCTGAATGTGGGTGCTGTCGGGTTTCTTTCTGTAGTGTGTGTATTAGTGATTAATATCTGAATTTTTTTTTAATCAAGTAACTCGAAAATGGTCGATGTAAATGCAATCTAATTAAAATTAGCTCCACTATTACATGTGGATCTAAAGACAGCCAGTTGGAGCTCATGTCCACCAATCAAAACCTTACTTGCAGAATCCTGCCAATGATTTAAAAATAATTTGAAAACATTCCGAATTATCCTGAGGGTATACGACATATTTCGTGTGCATTACGAATGCCTTAAAACATGTTTTATTTTATAAAATAAATAATTTGTAATGTAAAACTGAAGACTGATTTAGTTTTTTTAAATTTTATAAATAAATAAATAATTTTTAATGTAAAATTGAAGACTGATAACCCACCCCGTACGTATTGGTATGGTTCGCTGTACTGCGGCCACTAAAATAGACTCGCCCGATATTTTTAGAATTTGTATGCTCCCAAATAACGTTATAAAAGGCGAAGTGTGATTGGACAATATTTAAATTATTATTTACAGACGAAATGTTACCTGGACATTGGGGACTACGCAGTGTTGTTAGTTTTAAATCACTGGCAGGATTCTGCAAGTAAGGTTTTGATTGGTGGACATGAGCTCCAACTGGCTGTCTTTAGATCCACATGTAATAGTGGAGCTAATTTTAATTAGATTGATGTAAATGTATTTGACGTCAAACATAGGATTGTTGTGGTATTAGAGCGGAAATCTTTGACAACTGTTTGGTTGTCGGCAATTGCCAAACAAATACATAGCTTGGTCTCCGACTAACGAGAGCGTGTTTATGTCCAAATGTCCGTCTAGCTCTCTTACAGTTAGAGTACTCGGGCTACATGATGTTATAATATGAGTACGGCTCAGATCATGGGTACACTGAGTGTATGTTGAACAAAAAATCAATTTTTAAATGATATGTAATTTTTTTCAAAATTGCTTATACAACTATGTCCAGGAAAGACTTTATAGAACCTAGTAGGAGCAAAGTTTGCTATGTTTGGTTTGCACCAAGTTCAGGAAAAAGCTAAAACGACAGTAATAGTGGGTAAAAACCATGGCCATTTTGTTACATCATGACGACTACAAATTTTGATCAACAAATGCCCCATGTACAAAAGCAATATACAGACCACAACTACCACATTTTAAGTGAAATTACGGTAAGATATGCTATATTTATTGTGTACGAACCCAAAACAAGGGTGCGAAAAGTGACTGTCGTCGACCTTAGGCCTATCACTACGTCAAGGAAAGGAACGTAAATCTACTGTGAACCTAACGCTGTGAAAATCTGTAATCTTTAAATACTTCATCTGTTCTGTTTGTATGTGCTGTACCTCTGTGACAATATTTCTTTATATTTTTATTTGCTGTTACCTTTAAAATCTTTATTTTTATTTCTGTAAGTCTTTATGGTCCGAGAGACTGAACGCCAACCGACATGACGTCGCGCTTTATTTACCCTAAGCATAAGAATAAGAATAATTTATTTGCATAACATCCGAATATGGGCAGAGCAAAAATAACAATATAATATACATTTATCTGCAGTAACAGTAACATAAATATACATTAATTACATGAACAAACACCTGAATCAACAAATACATATGTAATTTAAGCCTTATTATTAGTGATATTAATATTTAGGTAAAAGCAAATATTGTCAGAAGTGTAGAGCCATAAAAAACCAACTATGGCGTTCGTGAATTATTTTTCACGAATCCACACACCCTCGTACATTCTCCATTAGTTTATACAGACGTGAAATGCAAACAATTTGAAATTACTTCCAACTCATATGCTTTCACGCAACTTAAAGCATCTCTTTACAAAATTGCAAATGATAGGGTATAATTCCGGAATATTGTTGCTTGTAAGAAATAAGAATTTGTCATTATTAGTCAAAAAAGAAAAATGTGACTCTTGTTTTATTATTTTATGATGTAAATCATTTCTAAAAGCATTATATATAGGGCACGTCATAATGAAATGATATTCGTCTTCAACTTCTAGGGGACAGTTGGGACAATATCTCTCATTCGCAGGGACAGGTGGTTTCTTGTATCTTCCCTTTTCAATCATATGTGAATGTGAACTCAAACGAAGCCTACTAAAAGCTTTGCTGCTTTCATAGTCTTTGGTATGTAATAAATAGGACTAAACTGAACTCGAAATTTGTTTGAATGACATATATGTGCGCATTTTTTTACCATTTGTTACAATTTTTGTTTGATGTTAGCTGTGTCGTAATATACTGCAAAAAGTACTGCTCGCATTTAATTACGATTTCACCTAAAGTGCATGCAGTCGATAATTCTGGAGTTGAGCTATCAATAAACGCAGCAGTTAACAGTGGGTTGTTTGAAGTCTGGATATGTAATACATATTCAAAGGCATTAATAATTATATCATACGTCAGTGGCAATCTTCCTAATACTGCTAATGCTGCAGCATTACTGGTATATTTATTGACCCCCAAAATCCATTTACAGAATTTTATGTGTACTTTTTCTACATCAAGAGTAAAATAATTTGTGTTACAAACTTGTGGTCCCCAAATTTCACTCCCATATAACAACACTGGTTTAATTAATGTATTGAATAGTTTAGTGCAAATATTGATAGGTGGATTGTGTTTGATAATTGATTTTAATAAGTGATTTAAAGATTTAAGTCCTTTGTTTTTTAAACACTTTACACCAATGTTGAATTTACCATGGCTGTCTATAGTGATACCCAAATATGTGTAGTCATTAGATATGTTAATTTTGGAGGACCCTATGGTTAAGTTAAGATGATCTGTGTTCATTTTACGCTTATTGAAGACAATAATGTTAGATTTTTCAACATTAATGGGAAGATCATTACATATAGCATATTGATTGACAGCATTCATCGTACTTTGGAGCCCTATAATTCCTAATAATTATAGTCTAACTAATTAATGAATGAGCATCGACCAGACTATATGACTAAATGTGACATTCTAGAAAAAGTTATACATGCACATGTGTATATTTTCTAGATCGGGAATCACTTTAAGAAAACTTTCCACTCCATTGTTCAAGAAGAATGTTGAACTGCTGGAAGTGATGTTTCATCAGTTCAAGCTTATCCATGGAGATTTTGTTAATATCAGGCTGAGTATATGTGTAGTGAGACACGGCGACCTTTGAATGTGTTCGCTGCGGCCACTTTATGTTTTTCGCGATGAGACTGGTACCCACGACACTTGGATGCAACAAGTCTCTGTAATTTTTCTGTTGAGGTGCACCATAGCGAGTAGTGAAATATTTTGTATGATCAATGAAATGACATTCGTTTTCACTGCAAAATGCTGACACCGTGTCATTTGATTTTAAAACCACACCGTTGATGTCTTTGTTTCCTTTAGTTGGTATGATGGAGGAGAAATATATATATGTGCATTTGGTACTGTTGACCTTGTTTCTGCGATCAGTGCGTCCAAATGTTTTCTTTGAAAGGTTGCATGGTTTTGCATTGGTTGATACCCAAGTGGAATGTAATTCGTTTAACTCTGTGATTAATATGTTGTTGGTTAAGCCAGTCTATCAGCTGATGATATTTAAGACCAGGCTGACATATTATTTGACATGTGTCATTTTCTGGTGTTGCCATCATAGTTGCATGTAGTCCTTTAATGACCTAGTCTCCAAGGATTAAATGAGTAGTATCGTGTTTAATGATCTCTGTACTGTATGGTACCGTAAACATCAACGTTGATGACGTCGACGCATCATTTGGGGTCATACGTGGCGTTGTAGAGTTCTGGCCAAAGCCTGTGACTACTTCTATTTCTTCATACTCAGGTTTGTCTTCTAGTATTTCATATTTATTTCGTAATGGTATATTTCTTGTGACTAGGACTTGTTCATTCTTCGTAGCAATTGGCTTTTTTCTTGAGTCAGTAATTAATGCATTTGTATTTGATGTTTCTTTGTTTATTGCATTGCCGACAATGTTAACTGATCCAGACGCCAGGTTTCTTTTCACTACATTACTGTAGCTTTGTGGAGTTACACATGGGACTTGGTTATGAGAATCTTTTGACAAATGATTATCATTGTTTTCTGTGGATATCATTGTACTTTGTATCATCAGTTGCTCAGTT
Organism: Gigantopelta aegis; assembly: GCF_016097555.1. Taxonomy (NCBI): domain Eukaryota; kingdom Metazoa; phylum Mollusca; class Gastropoda; order Neomphalida; family Peltospiridae; genus Gigantopelta; species Gigantopelta aegis. The sequence continues at coordinate 63,715,082 of NC_054701.1, read as the reverse complement.
TTAGATATGTACTCTTGCAACCTTTTTCGAAGATTTCCATTCTCATTTTCTAGATGAGCTACCCGTTTTGTAAGTTTTTCTACGATTGCATTTGTTTGTGAATTAATCATTTCTATGTGTGTTACATCCGTAGATAGGTGTTTCGCTTCAGTTTTCATTTGGTTGGTGACAGCTACTCTGAGATCAGCAATTGTTGTATCTATGTGATCCTTGATGTCGCTGTGTGACTCTTGTAATTGGCTAACCGTATCTTCCAGGGATGAGATTCTGTCGATGAGTAATTTGTGTGCATTTAATTCCTTTAATGATTTGCTATGCATCGATAATATTTGTTTACGTGAAACTGTAGATTTTCTCTTGGGTGTGAATTTACATTTAGGAGATGTAGAATGGACAGTTTTAATATAGGTTTGATCTTCATCTGGTGTTGAGTTCTCCATAAAAGAAAATTCTCTCATTTGTGTTATCGGGCTATCTTGACTTTGTTCCTTTGGACTATTATTTGGATTTGATGTAGATGTTGAGGTTTGTGATTGTTCATCAATGCAATATTGTATGGCTGTTTCAACTGATTTGATTAACGACGGCTGTGAAATGTCAACAAGAGTATCACCTGCCATGTTAGCATATAGAATATTTTAATATTTAACTTAAAAAACGATATCTGAGCCGCTAGTCAAATAACCGTGAAATATTCTGTTTTGTCCAATATTATAATTACTTGAGAAAAGTGCAGGTCACAGAAAGTTGTTGGAAAGCCTTGACACTCCCCCCCCCCCTTAATTTGGACACTCCGTGTCAAATATAAACCAATTCATGGATGTCACATACAGCTGAATTTCACATTAACACAGTTATTCATTAAAGAGACATTCCTGAGTTTGCTGCATTTTTAAGACACTTTTTAATGATTGTAAATATATTTTTCTGCATAACATAGGCTATTAGTGACTGTATATTAAACGTGTTTCTGATCATTCTAATATTTGTACTAGGTTAACTTTCATATTAGTTCCTAAAATAAAAAAATTCGTACCTACGAAATTATTTTCATCAAAGGCACAGTTCATCGAAAGCACAATCCATCGGTGGCATCAGAGAATTAAAGTTCCAGTTGTAATGGCACAGCTCGATTTTGCTCCGTGCACAAAATAAGCAGTTTCCTCTTATAATTTATGTTCGCAATAGGGCCTTAGCCTACATGTATGCTGCACATACAGTTCTCCATTGTTCTAAACACTAGCAGAAGAATATCCAACCATAAGATTAAATATGCTAAATGTCTATTCATCAAATCTTTACTAATTCGGGGAATATTTTATTTTCAAAATTTTGTATGAAAATTAGCGATTACTAATTTTGTGTAGCAATTTGTTTTAAATATATAGTATGATAAATTAAATATGAACAGACAATTTTTAAATCACTTTTATATTATTTATTTATTACAATTTTATTTAGTAGCCACAAAACAAATAACTTCAGGACATGTTTGATGTACATAATGTGGTAAGTCATAATCAGTATTCTTGTGTTTGTCGCCATTTTAAAATATAAACCTGATTGAACTTCGCTTGCTGTGTGACATCAACATTCAACAAATAAATCAACCTCAGTAAAAAAAAAATATTTCCTTATCTAAAGACAGTGTTCGAGATTAACGGTATCCCAGTATCCCGGGGATACCAGAATTTAATTTTGGATACCAGACTTCAAGAACGCAGTATGGGATACCATGTAATACTAAATTCTCAGATGGGATACCAGATTTTGAAATGTTAGTATCCAACTGAGATACTGCCCAAAAAATTTAATCTCGAACACTGAAAGAATTTCAGTATATACTATAGAATAGCTGACATATTTTGAGATTTATAAAAAAACAAATTAAAAAATCAATTAAAAAAAAAATCATGGCCACTGTAGAGGAATTTTATTTGACAGCTGTTCAGCGTCTACATACTGATTTCTATTATTTGGGAATAGGGTTGTCTGAAAGTCTTTGTACATTTGATCCCATTCAGCTTGAAGACAAGTAATATTAAAACTTAATTACTCAGTGGTATAGGTCTCACTAAACAGATCACTTCCGGGTGAGAGTTCATTCATCATGTCCACTATAGTTCCTAATTGTGACACATGTTATGGTTCACATATTCACTTCTAGGAAATGGTGAAGAATTAAAACAATATGTATGTTTAATGGTAAGCCTTCTGGCTGTATTTTGCCCATGTTATTTTGTAATATTGTGCATCGACCTTTTGGGACATGGGTATATAGCGCAAGTGACAGCCGGAGTGAATCGGTTAATGAACCAACTGTTCGGACCGGTACTACTGCCAAATGCGGTCCTATAGCAAAAAACACAGACGGAAATGTTCTCAATTTTGGAGTGAAAATAAATGCTTATATAATGTATGTTCGCAATGGTGTATGTTGTTAGTGCCAACGAGAACCCGTTCTATGGGCAATCTTCGCTTGAAGTTGGGCAGTTTAACATGGGTTTCAATGGCAGATGACATCTGTGTAGTGAGACCTAGAATCACATTAGCACATTTTGTTTGTTGCTACCGTTTCTTGTGTTTTCTTCCCTTGCTTGGGCGAATCGTAGTAGTTCAGAACTTGTTGTAAGTTGGTATAAAGATTCCATCACCCAAACTCAATTCCCACTGCCAATAAAGTTAACAATTTCTAATAAAGGTAGTCCGTTTGCGCCAAAAGGGAACCGATACATTGACATGGAATCAATAACGAATACTGTTAAAGTTAATATAAAAACATATATAAAGCTCGCAAATAATTTTAAAAACCAACTTTCAATGTAGGCCTAAATAAGAAAAAAATGAAAAATGTTTACGAAAACAGTATTATGATATAGGCTAGGTTTAAAATAAAATTTGTTTTGTTTTAACGAAACAACTAGAACACATTGGATGTCAAACATTTGATATGTTTTATATATAGTCGTAGAGATGAAACCGGCTACATTTTTACATTAGCAGCAAGGGATCTTTTATATGCACCATTCCATCAACATGATGGCACATACCACAGCCTTTGATATACCAGTTGTGGTGCACTGGCTAGAACGACACTAGACTAGGTTTAATCTTCAAGAATATTGATAGCTACTGGAAGAAAGCAGCTGCTGGAACAGCCATGACTTAACAATTGCACGTGCATTTCTGCCTTTAGCTTCAGCGTATCGCATATTGATTATTGAAGAAGAAAAAACTATTTAAAAAAAAAAAAAAAAAAAAAAAAAAAAAAAAATATATATATATATATATATATATATATATATCGTTAAAAAGTGTATGTTTTTCTCTACATGACAGGCTTGTTTCGTGAGAGAGTTGAATTATTGCTCTCACTCATCAGATGTAGATTTAATTACACCGTCAACGGAAAGCTGATGACGTAATGGACTCTGTGACGTCGAGGTTACGTCACTATGCAGGTCTATAGGTGATGTGTGGTATGCGCGCAGAAGGTATTTGCGTCTGTGTCGACATGCTGATACGAGTTCATTCTTGGAGTTTAGTGTGCTGGTTTCAGGTTTATACATTATGAACAGTTTTTCCTTCAGGCAGAGGTTACATCTTTTGCTCGCTGGAGAGTATGATTTTCCACTTAATGGTGTATGGGGTGAATCTATCCTTCAGTGTCCAAATGTACTGACTTAGCGCTGTTGCGTTCTTCTGTGTTGCGTTTTGAAAACTGCTCGTGTGCGCAGTATATCTCGTCTTAAATGTGTTCTCGGTCAAACCAACGTATGTTTCTTGCTTGTTGTTATCGAGTGTATTAACGGTAGCTTGATATATTACTCCTTTCTGCAAGCATTTGCCCTCAAGTGGACATTCAGCTCTTCGTCTACAGTTGCATTCTCTGGGGGGAACGGCGTCTTTGTCTCTGTGTTGTTGAAGTAGAGTTTTGTTATGCGCTGAAATTATTTTCCCAACATTAAGCATGCAGCTATAGCTAATTTTAACGGTGTTTCGATTTATAATTTTGTGGAGAGGGTTGCTTTTGGGAAAGCACTCATCGAGTAATCTGAGGAACTGGTGACCTACGTTGGTTTTCACGTTGGAGCTATATGGTGGGTTGTACCAGGTGATGTTTCTATTGCGGTTGTTTCTGCGTCTGTTGTTTTCTGCTGTTGGGGTGTATTTGAGGTTATAGTTATATCCGCTCTTGAGTAAGGCTTCCTTATATGGGCGTTTCGCTTCTTCAAAGATGCACTCATTCGAAGATATATCAGAAAGCCTTTCATTTATTGTTTTTGGTATACTGCGGATGATATTTGGAGGGTGGTTGCTCTTGTTGTGGATGTATAAAGGTGTGTTGTTTGGTTTCATATAGGGTTTGACTGAGCTCTTTTCAAGATCTAGAGTTACGTCTAAGTAATCTACAGATTTTTTGTTGGCGACTATGGTGATCTTGAGTTTATGGTTTGCAAATATTCTGCAAATATCTTTTTTGATTATCTCTATGGTTCTCGGTGACTCATTGAATGCAGCTAGGCCATTGTCGCGATATAGTCCTATATTGTTGCCGTATTTGGCTTGTAATTCTGAAAGAAGAAAGAGCCCGACTATTTCGCAAATTTCTGCTCCATCGTAACTACCCATAGTTACATCAAACCGTGATTGTTTGCCTCTTTTGCACCATGCCTTGCTGTTGTTAAATAGCAGTGAATTTCTTGCTTGTAATATTATTTCCATCTCATCGATAGAAATATCGTCGAATTTTGATGCGAACTGTAGGGCTTGTTTCACGAGATTTAAATCTACATCTGATGAGTGAGAGCAATAATTCAACTCTCTCACGAAACAAGCCTGTCATGTAGAGAAAAACATACACTTTTTAACGATATATCTGGCTCCCACACGGTTGAGCACTCTATAAAATGGCGTCTTTCAACTCGAAAACGACTACTATATATATATATATATATATATATATATAATAATAATAATAATAATAATAATTTTAAAAATAATAACAAAATAAAATAATAATAATAATTAAAATAATAATAATAATCAACCGTGAAATTTTCAGCATTTGCCTTCGTTCCCACATTAAAATTTTTTATTTACTTTGTAGGCCTATACTAAAGAATCTGATGATACTTAACACTATTTTTTTATATAGAATTATATAACATGTCCGTTCATCAGTTCCCGTTTGACGCAAAAGGACTATATATAGGGCCTAGCAGTGAATTAGTCCACCAAGAAGGCAACAAAAGGGGAAAATGCAGCGAGAATGTTTTTGGCTTTTTAATTACTATAATTCGAGGAGAGAAACACATTTTATTACTAAATTATTAGAAAATACATAAATGGCAACCATTTTGAAATTCAAACTGGCCATCATTTTTAATATATTTATCAAAATATCTGAACTCTATGTTAATGTAGAAGCACAATTTTGTTGTTGTTGTCTATGTACATTTCTGTAGTCCGTCAATTGGTTGGTTAATTTGTATAGTTATTCAATCATATCACTATCTTGAAATTCAAAATGGCCACTATTTTAATATAATATTATTATGTTTCTTATATCTAAACTCCTAGTTAACGCAGAAGCAGTAGTTAATGATTTTTTATTTATAGTCATCCAGTCATGGCAAACATCTTAAACTTTAAAATGGCAGCCATATGGCAATTTAAAATGGCCACCAATTTAATCACTTGGTAAATACTGTTTCTCTTAGTCCACATACAAATGTAATTTTGTGTTCCTAAGTACATTTATTTTTATGTTTTATATTTTAAACTAATGAAATAAAGGAACATACGTACTGTAAACTATAATTCATAATGGCATATTAGGTATCTTCTTTGTCTATCGGCCTCGGTGAGGCATGGGATTTTTAATCCAGATACCGACTCCAAACCTTGAGCGAGTGCTCCGCAAGGCTCAGCGGGTAGGTGTAAACCATTTGCACCGACCAGTGATCCATAACTGGTTCAACAAAGGCCATGGTTTGTGCTATCCTGCCTGTGGGAAGCGCAAATAAAAGATCCCTTGCTGCCCGTCGTAAAAGAGTAGCCTATGTGGTGACAGCGGGTTTCCTCTAAAAAAACAGTGTCAGAATGACCATATGTTTGACGTTCAATAGCCGATGATAAGATAAAAAATCAATGTGCTCTAGTGGCGTCGTTAAATAAAACAAACAAACTTCTTTGTCTGTAATAGAATGCATAGGCCTACTGCAGCAGTCCTCATCACCTTCACGCATGCAGCGCTCTGTACATTGAAGGTTGTGTCGCTTAAACTAAAGGTACATCTGCCTGACTTACTGACACCACAGTTGCATCTTATCAGTTCTATCACAGATTCTAGTGTGGCTTGCACCTCTGTCGGCACAGACACAAATATACCACACCCCTTAACACCAACCAAGTCAAGAATATCTGGATGTAGCATGGAATCTTGAGCTCAGATATTTTTTTGGGGGGTATGCTGTTTCCATGTTCCGGAGATATGTGGTAGTGTTTCAACACTTTGGTTTGGTGATGGGTTCTTGAATTTCTTTCATCTCAAGAGTAACTGCATCAGTTTCACTGACCTCATTGTATGGTTCATCACCGATTCCAAGCTGGCATCTCTATTATATGTTGAGCTTTTGTGAACACATTGAATTCTCTTTATTAATGTCCACCATCACCAATTTGTCCATTTGAGTATCTAGACACAGTTCATTATAAAATGGTTGCATATTGACCGGTTGTGATTTATATATATTTATTTGTGCATTGAGGCCTACCATGTAACCATCTCGTGATAAGAACCTAACAGTTTGTGACTTTGATGCAGAAATGCACCTCATTGCTTTACGAGTATGAGGAATCATAAGCAGGTCTGCTTCTTTCTGTGTACGGACAGCTGTATTTTGGTACATTTCAGAGAACATCTTTTATTGTGTCTGTATAATTTTATCTGCCAGATATATTATCAGATAATCCTTTGTATATCTACTTGATGTCACTGATAGGAGTAGCATCCTGCAGTTAACATACAAGTTATCCCCACTACCTGGGTCAATAGTCTCGAAGCTAACTTAGCACTACGATATCATAAAACCGACGTAGGTGCATTTCACTGTCACACCATGGCCTTTGATAGTTTTATGATATCGTAGCGCTAAGATAGCTTCGAAAATCTGTAGCCTGTTTAGTGGAAATATCATGTCATCTTTCATAAATATTGCTCTGTTGTAAAGATAAATCTAACAGTGAATGAATGAATTCAGGAAGAGCTTCTGATCACTAACAATATATCTGGCAGGTATGAAGTGAATTTCTACACCAGACACATTCTGTTGGGTTCTCATCCTGGGAAGGTTACACACATGGATCCCAATGTAGATATCAGCTACCAAGTCAAATCTTCTGGTTCCTCCTCTAATAGTGAACTGGGTTTTTTGTTGCTTGTTGTTTGTTTGTTTGTTATTATTTGTTTGTTGTTGTTGTTTTGTTTGTTATTATTGCTTTGTTTGTTGGTGGTGTTGTTTTTGTTGGGGTTTTAGGTTTTTGTGTGCGTTTTGTTAATAAATATTTGTGCTGCAAGTTCATTCCATGTTTCTGGAATATGAGGTAGACAGTGAAGGATGGCCATGTAGCATCAATAACCACTCAACATCTATTAATGGTAGTTAAAGCGACTTAGAACTATTTATGCGCATGACTATTATATGGCAAAGGGAAAAACTGGACAAAAATGTGTATGTTAGAAACAGAAACACCTCACATTGTTTAGAAGAAAATATACCTTTAACTTTTGTCTAATTATTAATTCAGTAAGCTTCATTAAAAAAACAATTGTAACAATAATAATAAAAAATATATCTTATTAACTGTTAACTGTTTTCATGTACGCTTTAACGGAAATAAAATATTGCTTACATAATTAATCGTTTCATGTTTTTTATTGCATTTCACGACATTTTTTTCCGAGTAGCAGACCAATATTGGCGTACTGATTGGGTTTCTGAGATGTGTCTGTGGGCTAAGCTATATAGTGATTACCTTTCTTCTTTCTCTACTGTCTGCATTTTCCTCTACTTTCTGTTACCCCTCCCAGTCGCCCCCTTTCTCTCTCTCCCCCCTCTCTCCCCCCTCTCTCTCTTTCTCTCTCTCTCTCTCTCTCTCTCTCTCTCTCTCTCTCTCTCTCTCTCTCTCTCTCTCTCTCTCTCTCTCTCTCTCTCCCCCCCCCCTCCTCTATCAAGGATTCAGAGACATCAGAATCACTTCCAACCCTTCGTAGACCATGATACTCACGTGATAGAACTATATTAATGCCGTCTAAATTTTAAAACCCTATATAACACTCCTGCTGACTGGGGGCAGAATCTAATTCAACCGGTAGAACACTCGTCTACGATGCTTGGATCGAAGGGTTGCATCCCCTCGCTGGACATACCCTGTGCCCCAAGATGGTATATCAAAGGTCGTGGTATATGCTCTCCTGCCTGCTTTTTTTTTTTTTTTTTTTTTTAAATATGTAATGGACATTAAAATTTTATGTCTTTCATATTTGAAAAAATCAAATTCAGCGCATGATGCATGTATCCAATAAAACTTAGGATGAACATTTCTCTCGCATCCAAACCCAATCACCATAAGTTTCAATTTTATTGCAGTCTACATGTATTAGGATCTATGGAACTTGTAAGTGTTTGTTGCGATATGACACCACATGTTCGCATGTATTAGGTAGTAATCTTCATAGTGATGGACATTTTTGTATCAGAAATTATGTTATCAATCGGCTGAACTAATAAATTATAATTATTAATCAATTTTAATTATAAATTAAACATCATCAAAAAATCTAAAAAGACTGAGTACATTTTTGCTAAATGGAGTTGTCTTTCTTTTGTGTGTTAACAATAAGTAAAATTGTCTATACAGACTGATGTAAAATGTACCGTGCCTTATTTTTAATTTTTAAATTGCTTTTAATAACTTTACTTATCTGTCAAAATACTATACGACATTGTAAATTATTGTAATATAAATATTTTCATATTGAAATTAGAAAATAGTATTTTAATACGGGCTAACAATATTTTAAGGTTAAGAAGAGGGTCATGGTCATTTTTTTCTTCAAATTTTGTTTTGAAAATGTTAAAAGTTGGATATCATGTTTGTTAATATTTTCATTATTACCCAACAGCAATATAGAGTTCCAAAAGAATAATTATTAATTTTTTACATGCATTATAACTAATATTGTGAGTAAAACGATGGAAATACATGGTGAAAATGTTTCGGGCAAATTCATTTTAGCCGAACGACTTCATCCTTTTTGGCCGAACATCTCCATCCTTTTTGGCCGAATAAGAAGTTTTGCTCCAGCACTGGATGAGGGTGTGTGTTTGGGTGTGTGGAGGCAGTTGATCCCGACACCCCCCTTCCCGTATCATACTCTTGTGTCATCTGTGCGTGCTTGCAGATCGACATATCTTACAGGACAGGGTAGCATTTCCATTGGAAAACAAAATTAAGGTGGGTGGGATTATTATTTTTAGCAGATTATCCAGTAACAAACCCTATATATTTAACTGTTATTTATTTATATATATATATATATATATATAAGCAGACATCCAGGGAGGGTGGTTGTAGTATGGATTTTAAGTTACATAAAAATAATGCCTCCCAATAACATAATTTTAAAAAACCAACACCTTTAAATGTTATTTATTTTATTTTTCATATTAATTTTTCTCTGTGCTTGTTTCTATTAAGCATTGTTATTATAAATATTTGGCTTCGCTCTCAAGATACAAATGTGCACTTGTGTATACACGTTCGTACGCGCATTCGTGAACTCATGCACACACTTTAAAGGTATAATACAATTAATTTTAATTTACTTTATAGACTTGCAAATTTGTTTGGCAAAATGTCAAAGAAATAGAACATTTATGTGGAGGCAATAAGACACCGGGATAAAAATACGCCAAATGGGGTATATAGTGATCTGCCAAATGGGGTATATAGTGATCTGCCAAATGGTTTATATTGTGATCTGCCAAATGGGGTATATAGTGATCTGCCAAATGGGATATATAGTGATCTGCCAAATGGGGTATATAGTGATCTGCCAAATGGGGTATATAGTGATCTGCCAAATGGGGTATATTGTCATCTGCCAAATGGGGTATATAGTGATCTGCCAAATGAGGTATAATTTTTCAGAGTGTAAAGAAAGAAAGAAATGTTTTATTTAACGACGCACTCAACACATTTTATTTACGGTTATATGGCATGAGACATATGGTTAAGAACAACACATATAGAATAGGGAAACCCGCTGGAGAGTACATACCACGTCCTTTGATATACCAGTCGTGGTGCACTGGCTGGAACGAGAATTAGTCCAATGGGCCCACCGACAGGGATCGATCCCACACCTACCGCGCATCGAGCGACCACTGTACCACTGGGCTACATTGCGCCGCATATATAGAAAGAGGAAACCCGCTGTCGCCACTGCATAGGCTACTCTTTTCGATTAGCAGCAAGGGATCTTTTATATGCACCATCCCACAGACAGAATAGCACATACCACAGCCTTTGTTACACCAGTTGTGGAGCACTGGCTGGAACGAGAATGAGGTATAATTTCCCAGAGTATAATTAATACCCCAGAAAGGAAATGTTTTATTTAACGACACACTCAACACATTTTATTTACGGTTATATGGCGTCAGACATATGGTTAAGGACCACACAGATACAAAGAGAGCAAATCCGCTGTCGCCACTTTATGGGCTACTTTTTTGGATAAGCAGCAAGGTACCATCCCACAGACAGGGTAGTACATACCACGGTCTTTGATATACCAGTTGTGGTGCACTGGCTGCAACGAGAAATAGCCCAATGGGCCCACCGACGGGGATCGATCCCAGACTGACCGCGCATCGAGCGGGCGCTTTACCACTGGGCTACGTTCCGCCCTTTGATATAGGATGAATACCAGCAGTTCGATGTCGAAAGTCGAAAGTGGTCTTAGGTACAAGGACTCACATTTTCCATTCTTAGGCCTACAACACAGAATATAAACCTGACTTAGGACTAGTAGATTCGGCCCTTTTTACTACGCAGAGTCGAGTTCCTGGAAAGACACATTTATTAAAGACCTTATTTTGCAATAAATCACTTGCATTCAAAGAAAGAAAAGAAAGAAATGATTTAACGACGCACTCAACACATTTTATTTACGGTTATATGGCATCAGACATATGGTTAAGGACCACACAGATTTTGAGAGGAAACCCGCTGTCGCCACTACATGGGCTACTCTTTCCGATTAGCAGCAAGGGATTTTTTATTTGCACTTCCCACAGGCAGGATAACACAAACCATGGCCTTTGTTGAACCAGTTATGGATCACTGGTCAGTGCAAGTGGTTTACATCTACCCATTGAGCCTTGCGGAGCACTCACTCAGAGTCTGGAGTCGGTATCTGGATTAAAAATCCCATACCTCGACTGGGATCCTAACCCAGTACCTACCAGCCTGTAAACCGATGGCCTAACCATGACGCCACCGAGGCCGGTCACTTGCATTCAAGTATTTTAGCTGAAGAAGAGCTAAAGAAATAAACTTACCTCATTGAATACATCCAACAGCCGATGATTAATTAATCAATGTGCTCTAGTGGTGTCTTAAACAAAAGAAACTTTAGCATTAGTTCGTTGGAATTTTGTGAGGGTACTTCGTTTTCAGTTGAATAATGTCCTCAATGTTATAATTTGTTGCGCTCGTGAATCTAATTTTGGCCTAAAGGTCTCAAACGAGATTCATCCACGCAACTATCATATACATATTCTTGCACATTATCTTACACATACTCTTGCACATTATCCTAAACATACTCTTGCACATTATCTTACACATACTCTTGCACATTATCCTAAGCATACTCTTGCACATTATCCTATACATACTCTTGCACATTATCCTAAACATATTCTTGCACATTATCCTATACATACTCTTGCATATTATCTTACACATACTCTTGCACATTATCCTATACATACTCTTGCACATTATCCTGTACATACTCTTGCACATTATCCTATACATACTCTTGCACATTATAATATACATACTCTTGCATATTATATACTATTGCACATTATCCTACACATACTCTGCACATTATCTTGTACATACTCTTCATATTATCTTACACATACGCTTGCACATTATCCTATACATACTCTTGCACATTATCCTGTACATACTCTTGCACATTATCCTATACATACTCTTGCACATTATAATATACATACTCTTGCATATTATATACTATTGCACATTATCCTACACATACTCTGCACATTATCATATACATACTCTTGCACATTATCTTACACACTCTTCTACATTATCCTATATATATACTCTTGCACATAATCCTATACATATTCTTGCACGTTATCATATACATACTCTTGCACATTATCCTATACATGCGCTTGCACATTATCCTATACATACTCTTGCACATTATCCTATACATACTCTTGCACATTATCCTATACATACTCTTGCACATTATCCTATACATACTCTTGCACATTATCCTATACATACTCTTACACATTATCCTACACTTACGCTTGCACGAATTATTATTGTAAAATATCTGTAAGAAATCAAGAATTTTGATTGGCTGATTACAAGTGGTTCATTCTGCGATATACCACCTCCGAAAGTCAATGTACCTACTGTAACGTTGTTTACGTGTATTTATACACGGTGAAGTGTCACTGTTTGTAAATATTGATGACGTACACGTAGAAGACGCCGAGTTGGACAGACAGCAGAGTTGAAATTCGCAACCATTATCACACAACAAATATGAATTACCAACGTTGCACAATAAATAAAAACGAATAAATTCCAAATCTGGTTCATCGACAAACACTTTTACAAGTTTACATTTCAGACCGTTCCATATTGCAGAGTATTTGATTTTTTTTTATGTTCTCCCATCTACAAAGTGGTTTATTGGTATTGCTTTGAGTTTAAAGCATTATGTTGTTTTTGTTGTTATTTTTGCGTCTATATAAATAAAAATTGGTTCAAATACACAATAGTATTTTTCATATAACTAGTTTTGAAAATTTACTTCCAATTTAGTTACCCCCACGATGGACTCTTCTCATTGAATGACGTCATTCAGTTACAGACACGTTTGACAAAATGTGGAAGTGGAACTTCGGAGAATTTCGTGAATGAAAATAGTTCGCTATTTATATTACATTAAAAATAAAGCATATATAATTTACAGAAAATAAAATAAAAAGTATTTTACAATGGAGATCACCAGTTTCCCTTATTTTTTCTTCTCGAGGTGAAAAAAATGGAAACAGGTGATCTATCTCCTAATTAACCTAGTAAATGGTATTAAATTAAACTGTTAAAACAATGGCCTTGAACCTTTAATATCTATTCTAGTGCCAGCTGTATGTATTTTTATCAGTAAATGAAATAGCAATAAATGCCAGTAGATTCTTCATCTGTGGAGTTTACCGTTTTATCTTGGGGTGATATACGTAAAGCATGACACATCGTTTCATAAAGTGCAATATATGCAATAAACGTACAACGCAGCTGTCAAGTCTTCTTTTTCTGTTTTAAAATTACCAATACTAGTAATTGAGAACATTATTTGTTAAGGGACTGCATATGACCCAGTGGGACACCATGGGGGACAAGTGGTTTTTTGTTGAACCTCGAGTCCAGTCATGACATTAAAGGAACATACCCTAGTTTCAGCCCGTAAAATATTAACACTAAGTTTAGTTAATCTACAAACCTGTAACACATCTGGATAAAGTTACAATTGAGTGAAACATGAGTCTGTGACTTTGAAATGGTAAAATACCCTCTAAAAATATACTGTATAACTGTTACTTCTCAGACCGTGACGCACGTGCGTTTTAAAAAATATGAGAAATGCATTTTGTGATATTAAAAACACAATGATGTATAAAAACACTTCGAATGTACGGAAATTGATAATCTAAACAATAAAATCTAAGTAAAGTATGATTTAAGTTACCAAAAACGGTTATAATAACCAAAAATATGCCTTAGTGTTTATAAACTAGGGTATGTCCCTGTAGTCAACCAGTAATAACATGTCACGTGGGCTTACGCTTTGCTCTACGTCACAAGAAAGTAAAGCGCAGATTCATTTCGCATAGAAGCGTCGGGTTTCTTCGTGTTATGACTGGACTCGAGAATAATCAAACTAAAGCTCTGTGGCATCATATTTAGGAAAAACATTGTCTTTTAGACACAACAGCTTTCGACCATTTGGTTGTCGACGATTGCCAAAGCATTATATAGAGTTTCCTCTTACCTTCCCTTACATATCAATATCAATAAGAGGAGGGCTGGGGGTGACTCGAGCTACACCACGAAGTGTGAAAATCAACAACGTGCTATATCTCTATAACGAAATATGACAGGTGTCCCTATAACAACACACACACACACACACACACACACACACACACACACACACATAGAGAGAGAGAGAGAGAGAGAGAGAGAGAGAGAGAGAGAGAGAGAGAGAGAGAGAGAGAGAGAGAGAGAGAGAGACAGACAGACAGAGACAGAAACACAGAGAGAGAGAGAGAGAGAGAGAGAGAGAGAGAGAGAGAGAGAGAGAGAGAGAGAGAGAGAGAGAGACAGACAGACAGCGAGAGAAAGAGACAGAGAGAGACAGAGACAGACACAAACTGGATCTTCCAGACTACTGGTGGTACCGATACTAAATTTGGATAACACGTGCTGAACTACAATTTGTATTATATAAATATGTTCATATTTTTCTCCCACCACGTTATATATTCTACTGTCACCCCATAATATGACTCATAAATAATGTGGCCGCCCCCTCCCCAGTGTGCCTAGCCCCCAATATAAAATCATGGCTACGCCAATGATACAACGTACTTCAACTTTGATTATTTCATATACCAATGGGTATCCAAGAATGTTGAGATTTATATAGGGTAAGATTAATTTTGACTGTAGCCTCCACACTCTTCCATTATTTTGACCTTTAAATGTTGTTCTAGAGGTCATCAAATGTTAATAACGTGGCTAAGGCTTCTTTAAAATTTACTGCTTGGGGTTTCTCTTCATTGTTAGAACTGTAATTAATCTATATTATAATGCGCAAGGCCGTTGTAACAGTTTCCCAACGTCATCGTTAATGTATACTGCGGGGATGGGCTATAGCCTAGTAGTAAAGCACTCGCTCGATGCGCGGTCAGTCTGGAATCGATCCGCGTCGGTTGGCCCATTGGGCTATTTCTCGTTCCAGCCTGTGCACCATGACTGGCATAACAAAGGCCGTGGTATGTACTACCCTGTCTGTGGGATGGTGCATATAAAAGATCCCTTGCTGCTAATCGAAAAGTGTAGCCCATGAAGTGGCAACAGCGGGTTTTCTCTCTCAATATCTACAGGTGTGGTCCTTAACCATATGTCTGATGCCATATAACCGTAAATAAAATGTGCTGAGTGTGTCGTTAAATAAAATATTTCCTCTATTTCTACTGCCGGCCGCCTTCTTTGTCCTTAACTGGTGCCGCATTTTGTAAAAAAAAAAAAAATTCGGTCAGGTCCAGTCGACTATTGTACTGTGCTAAATGTTACACATAAAGATGAATTCCATAAAGTCGACCGTGACAAAGTCCGCCATATTTGTTAATTTAGGCTGGCTATCTTCACGTCTGTCATATATATTTTTATTTATTTATTTATTTTTATTATTATAATTATTTGTTGTTGTTGTTGTTGTTTGTTGGGGGGGGGGGGGGTTGGGGGGACTTAGTTTAAGGCCACTACACCCCATCTAAACTTTCCCGTGCTGCTACATCTAGTCGGTATATATTACAATTTACATAAACAAAATTGAGAATTTAGAATGAAAAAATACATTTATCTTAAAATATTACATTTTATGAAATACATTCATACAGGTTGATTGGTTGTACGATATTCCGCACCTTCAGTTCCAATCTAATTAAAATTAGCTCCACTATTACATGTGGATCTAACAGCAGCCAGTTGGAGCTCATGTCCACCAATCAAAACCTTACTTGCAGAATCATGCCAGTGATTTAAAAATAAGTTGAAAACATTCCGAATTATCCTGAGGGTATACGACATGTGTCGTGTGAATTACGAATGCCTTAAAACGTGTTTTATTTTATAAAATAAATAATTTGTAATGTAAAACTGAAGACTGATTTAGTTTTTAGTTTTTTTTAATAAATAAATAATTTGTAATGTAAAATTGAAGACTGATAACCCATCCCGTACGTATTGGTATGGTTCGCTGTATTGCGGCCACTAAAATAGACTCGCCCGATATTTTTAGAATTTGTATGCTCCCAAATAACGTTATAAAAGGCGAAGTGTGATTGGTCAATATTTAAATTATTATTTACAGACGAAATATTACTTGGACATCGGAGACTACGCAGTGTTGTTAGCAATCTGATTAAAATTAGTTCTACTGGTCTAAATAAGGCATTCGTAATTCACATGAAACATGTCGTATACCCTCAGGATAATTCGGAATGTTTTCAAATTATTTTCAAGTAAGGTTTTGATTGGTGGACATGAGCTCCAACTGGCTGCTGTTAGATCCACATGTAATAGTGGAGCTAATTTTAATTAGATTGCTTCAGTTCCAAATGGAGCTTGCCGTCGCCAGTAAAACGATAAAAATCCAAATGGTATCACAACTAGTCAAGACATGAAAACCTTGACGGTTATGAAATTTTAAGTGATTTCCATGAGGATGGTGTTTTTCAATTTTTTTTCTTTTCCTTTCAGTTTAATTCATCAACCAAACCTTATTTCTTAGAAGGCCAAGATAATAAATCATCAATAACATTGTGTGTGTGTCTACATTATATAGAATGTTTTTAATGTATCATATTTCAATTGTAGTACATGTATGAAGGAAAGTATGTGTACCTACATCTTTGTTAGTTATTTGACGCATTGTCATAATTTACTGTCTGTGGATATGTGGATTCTCAAAACCACCCCGAATGACGACCTCATGCTTACAAGCTAATATAACCCATCTTGCGCTTGAGCTTAATTGTTTTAACATGATTATATACCACTAACGTTTCAACCATGTCTGTCCCGGGTCCCGCTCTTGCATGCGATGTTGAATCAAACAAAATCAAGATCGCTTCTATTTTTATTCAGCATCATTTAAACAGGAACTAAAAACTTAGCAAAGGAAGTAAACCTCAACTGATAAATTTGCGAACTGACTGCCTCTCTTAAGCTACGTGTTTGGTTGTTATGCTCTGATCTAAGCATTTGATGTGCCATCTACATTACCTTGACAGATGTATGACCTCAGTCTCACGTATGCTACATATTTGGTTGTTATGCTCTGATCTAAGCATTTGACATGCCATCTACATTAGCTATTACAGATGTATGACCCCAGTTTGTCATACTTGATCAAAACAACATTGCTTTTGTCAGTCTTCAAACGTCAGCCCGCCATGATTCTTCTGAACAAGCTGAGACATCTGGTTGGTTGTATGGTGCCACTGGATGAGATACAGAGATTGACAGAAACAGGATATCCCCCCCCCCCCAAAAAAAAAGCAGCAGTCTCTGGGGATGCTTCCAGTTGTCAAAGATTCCTTTAAGCTACATATGGACAAACCTGTTAGTAAGCTTACATCTGGGTAGAAGCAAACATACGACAAACTGACTAGTTAACACTCTGCATCAGGAAACTGGAAAAAGAATATAACTTGTTGAAAGGGAAGGAAGGAAAAGTTTTATTTAACGACGCAGTCAACACATTTCATTTACGGTTATATGGCATCGGACATAGCCAATGGTTAACAGCCACACAGATATTGATGGAGAAAACCCACCATTGCCACTTCATGGGCTACTCTTTTCGATTAGCAGCAATAGCACAGACCACAGCCTTTGATATACCAGTCGTGGTGCACTGGCTGGAGCGAGAAATAAACTTCTTCTTTTTTTCTTTTTCTTTTTTTATTGTCCCCAGCTCATTTTGACGATGCCAGGGTTGGGGTGCCCTGATTTATCGCCTCACAGAATATGAATTAGATTATACACGCTAAATACTGGGAGTACATACACTTTGTGGTAATATGCTGATTATAGTAATAGTAATACTTATACAAATAATGTAGATGATGATATATTTAATATTAATGCATATGTACATGTTGATAGTAGTATTATAAATGGCTAGTTAATAGAAATATATTTAAATAGGCTGGTTGATGTAATGGGGACATAAAATAAATATATAAGTTTAGAAAGAAAGAATGTTAAAAAGAGAAGTTATAGTAGGTAATTATAGTGATAAGTAATAATGTCAAAATTCACGTCAAGCGCTCGCTTGATAATTGTTTCTATTATCTTCCATCAAATTACTTTCTTGACTGAAGAGTCGCTTCCATGGTGCCCAGATTGTATTATACTCTTCATATTTACAGTTTTTAAAAAGAATATATTTTTCTATTTCGTATTTATTTCGTAAAAAGTTTTGAGTAGCTATTATATTTATTTCAATTTTTTTTCCATTTTTGTCTTGTATATATAATATTTAATGTTTATTAACAGCCAGTTTATAAATATGTCTTTTATATCGCCTATTTGTCCAAATAAAATATTTGTTTTATTTAATTTTATTCGAATTCCTTTTTTGTTTAAAATCCAATTTACAACAGCTTGCCACAGATCAGTCACTCTATTACAATAGTAAAATAAATGTGTTAATGTTTCTGGTGAACTGCACAGAACGTACATTCAATAGTATCTGTGTATTTAATTTTATGTAAAAAAAGTATTAGTTGTTAGTATTTGGTGTATAATTCTATATTGAAACCATATCAAAGTTGTATCTTTGAGATTTATAAAAGGCACTCTATAATAGTTTCCCCATTCTTTTGAGTCAAAAGCAAAACTTTGGTTTCTACATCTTATTTGTGATGTTGGTGTAATAATTTCGTGATTTAATAGTTTATACATGTCTTTAATACCTGTTTGACTTTTAAGAATAATATTAAATTTTACCGGAAATACAGGATTAGTTAGCAATGTAAAGTGGCCATTTCTAACATTGTCTGCTTTATTTATAAATGCCTTAATGCTGTTTATAAGTGATGAATATTCTAAAAAGTGTGAATTTACGTTATATATATTTTTTAATTTCTCAAATGTAAAGAAATTTCCATCTTCATCAAGAAGATCGTTTATAAATATTATTCCCTTTTCTAAATAATTTTTATAACAGAATGGTTTTGTATTTATTGTTATATTGCTGTTGTACCAAATATTTGAGGTTAAAATGTCTTCTATTTTTTCCAAAATTAGTTTTTGTTGAATTAACTCCCAACTGTATAAGACATCTTTCCAAAACATGTTTTTAAATTTCTTTCTTTTTATATTCAAATAATAATCTCCATTTATTACAAGGTCTCTATTGGATAAGTTAGTAGTAGATTCAAACAGTTTAATCCATTTTGGGTTACCTAAAAATAGTCTCCTAAGCCATGAAGCTTTTAAAGCCATCATGAAACTATATATATTTAACATTTGTAATCCACCATCTTTGAATTCTTGAGCTAATAAGACTCGTTTTATTTTATCGGGTTTATTTTGCCAAATGAATTTATCAAATAATCTATTCAAATTGTCAACTTCTTTTTTTGGATGGGTTTGGTAGTAAAGTTAGTAAATATGTAATTTTAGGTATTATTAGTGTTTTTAATACGGTTATTCTTCATAAGACAGTTAACTTCCTTATGGACCATAGTTTTATCAATAGTTTAATTTCATTAATTTTTGTGGGGTAATTCGCTTTAACAATTAATTGTAAATTTACTGTAAACGTTATTCCGAGCATCTTAAATTTTGTTGTATTCCATTCTATTTCCATCTTGAATTGTGCTAAACATCTTTTGAAGGTTTTTTACTGCCTATCCAAATAGCTTTTAATTTTGTATAATTTATTTTTAATCCAGATACTGTGGCATAATATTCTAATATTGTTAAAGTATTAAACAGAGATCCAGGAGTTCCATCCAATATAAAAGTTGTATCGTCTGCGTATTGGGATATTAAATATTGTTCACCATCGATTGTTATTCCATTTATGTTTTCGTTATTTTTTATTAATATAGCTAGAATTTCAGCGCAAATAATAAAAATATAACGAGAAAGTGGATCACCATGTCTACATCCTCTTTCTAATTTAAATGTTTCTGACAGAAAGCCATTTTGAATCATCCTCGACATTGAATTATTATATAGAGTTTTAATCCAGTTTTTAATTGAGGCTTTGAAATTAAAAATGTCTAATGATTTTTCAATAAATGCCCATGATACAGAGTCGAAAGCTTTTTCAAAATCTACCAAAAGCAGGAGACCTGGTATATCGTGGACGTCCGTGTAGTGCATGCTATCATATATAGAAATAAACTTGCTAGGAGCCACCTTCCTTCTTTTCTAAGTGCCTATATTTAGCTAGTGTCATGTGGATATAAACAGGACATCCATATGCAAATGAAGCAAAACGGGACAGACCAGTACTCGGGAATATGCCTGTAATCCAAACTCCACGACTTGAAAATGAACAGCTTTAGTTCTAGAAACCATTGGATAACATTTTAAAATTTGTTTTAGACTGAAAATGCTATTAGTAATAGTAATACAAATATACTAATTTGATGCCTAAAATGACCACCACATCTCTCTCTCTCTCTCTCTCTCTCTCTCTCTCTCTCTCTCTCTCTCTCTCTCTGTCTGTCTCTCTTGTTGTCTGTCTGCCTGTCTCTCTGTCTGTCTGCCTGTCTCTCTGTCTGTCTGCCTCTCTCTGTCTCTGTCTCTCTCTCAGTCTCTATTTCTCTCTTCAATTACCTTACACTGTCTGTCTCTTTCTATCTATAGCTCTCTCTTCATCTCTCTCTTTTTCAATCTCTCTCTCTCTCTCTCTCTCTCTCTCTCTCTCTCTCTCTCTCTCTCTCTCTCTCTCTCTCTTCAATTACCTTAAACTGTCTGTTTCTATCTGTCTATAGCTCTCCCCCTCTACTTCCGTCTCTTCTCTCTCTCTCTCTCTCTCTCTCTCTCTCTCTCTCTCTTCTCTCCCCCCTCCCTCTCTCTCTCCCCCCCCCCCCCCCCCCATACCTGGAAATAATTATTCGATTTATAAGTTTAATTAACGTTGGATTTTTTTTTCGTAACAGTTATCTACAATCTGACACTTATATTACATATACTGTTCAAAATAAGTAGGGAATATTTCATTTCAAATAAGAATCGTTTTTTAATGAAACAAGGCCAAAAAAAACACACACAAAAAAACACACCAAAAAAAAACAAAGAAGAGAAGAAAACACACATCTAAAAATAAGTGTATGGTATACGGTAATGTTCCTGCTCAATGCAACTCAAAAGCCATGCCCTTGCCAAGAACGAGAAGCACGTTTACGGGATAATGCACCTGTAAGGAGTGTCCATCGGAATAAGACACATGGATCGACGTTACCGTGTTTGGGCCAATACTACCTTGACAATAGTATTGCATCGATCGTTGCGCCTTTCGCACGTCAGACTGGGCGACGTTTTGTTTTTCAGGACGACAACGCCTGTGCTCACCGTAGTCGACTGGTCACTGCGAACCTGCATCAGTAAAACATCAACACACTATCATTGCCATCTCAGAGCTCAAAATGTGTTCACCCATTGAACACGTGTAGAGCATCACCGTCTCCAAAACTTTCAACTGCATCCGACCAATTTGACCGAATTAGTCGCTGCGCTCCGGAAGAAATGGAACTGGAGCCCGACCACCCCCCAACCCCCACAACAACAACAAAAAAACAACAACAACAACAAATTAAAAAAATAATAAGAAAAAAAAAGAAAAAAAAGAAAGAAAGAGAGAAATGTTTTATTTAACGACGCACCCAACACATTTTATTTACGGTTATATGGCGTCAGACATATGGTTAAGGACCACACAGATTTTTGAGAGGAAACCCGCTGTCGCCACTACATGGGCTACTATTCCGATTAGCAGCAAGGGATCTTTTATTTGCGCTTCCCACAGGCAGGATAGCACAAACCATGGCCTTTGTTGAACCAGTTATGAATCACTGGTCGGTGCAGGTGGTTTACACGTACCCATTGAGCCTTGCGGAGCACTCACTCAGGGTTTGGAGTCGGTATCTGGATTAAAAATCCCATGCCTCGACTGGGATCCGAACCCAGTACCTACCAGCCTGTAGACCGATGGCCTACCACGACGCCGCAAAGGCCGGTTAAACAAACAACAAAACAAACAAACAAAAAAAAAAAAAAAAAAAAATACAACAGAAACAGCTATTGGACGTTTGATACTACGTCGGATTCGTACATGCTTGGCGTACAGCGAACATAGGCGTACGGGCTCCCATTTTTTAAGGGGGTGGGGGAGGAATCAGACAGGCTTTTGCCCGAATTAAACGAAAATGCCTAAATTTGCATAACAACATTTATTCATAATAGTATTACTACTAAACAGCTATATACTGTTGCAAATGAATCACTACGCATGTTTGCATGGATTACAACTAATTTTGAGGGTAGAGTGATGGAAATACATGGTCTCAGGTTAGAACATTTTGCCCGAATATCAGCATAATTTTTGCTGGAATTTGACGTTTTGCTCCTGTCTCGTACGCTTATGACCACGAGTGTTTTAGCCGTCATTAGTGTATGAAAGAAAACATCACTTTCTCAATAACGACTCTTGTTGCACTTCTGGAGGGCGACCGGCCTCGATGGCGTCGTGGTTAGGTCATCGATCAACAGGCTGGTAGGTACTGGGTTCGGATCCCAGTCGAGGCATGGGATTTTTAATTCAGATACCGACTCCAAACCCTGAGTGAGTGCTCCGCAAGGCTCAATGGGTAGGTGTAAACCACTTGCACCGACCAGTGATCCATAACTGGTTCAACAAAGGCCATGGTTTTAGCTATTCTGCCTGTGGGAAGCGCAAATAAAAGATCCCTTGCTGCTAATCGGAAAGAATAGCCCATGAAGTGGCGACAGCGGGTTTCCTCTCAATATCTATGTGGTCCTTGATCATATGTCCGACGCCATATAACCGTAAATAAAATGTGTTGAGTGCGTCGTTAAATAAAACATTTCCTTACTGTTGCACGTCTGGTGTCAGATATGTCACGTTCCTGGTTTGAACATGTTTACTCAAATACTTGTCACGTGAGTGTTGCTGCTTTGCGACTAATTATTATTCCGACAGATATTAAAACATCATTGTTATATTGTGCTATGTTTTAATATCCCCTGCTTATTTTGAAGACTATATTAATAAATATATGAGATATTTGAACAAAAATCAAGGTTATCTACAATCTGGTGGATGTAATTATTATACATCCAGCTGAGTGGGTGTTGTTATATAACCAAGCCTCCACAGCAGATGAAATTCAGACACCAAGCCTCAAGAAAGAAAATACCGTAATAATGATGCAGTTGGTTGTTTTCGTTGTGGTGAGTATTATTTTTGTTTCTTTTCGTGTTTAGATGCAAGTAAAAAATGAATGATCAGAATGGCTTCTTCTTAGACGAAAAATAACAAAAGATCTGTTAATTTTTGGGATGGGGGGATGAGGGGGCTTACCTTTTTTATTACTTGCAAAATTATTTATATACAAATATAAGGTATTGGTTTCAAAACCGTCTTTTACACATTTCAAACTGCCAAAACTGTATTATTAATGTACTTAAAATATTGAACATTGCCATTATTATATGTGCTTTAGTTAGTCAACAGACTCATCTTTCAGATAACATCATTTTGGGTCATATTACAGACTGGGCGCAAGACACGCATGCTAGAGACAAATGTGTGTGTGTGTATGTGTGTGTGTGTGTGTGTGTGTGTGTGTGTTCGCGCGTGTGTGTGTTTGTGTGTGTGTTTGTTTGCTTAATTGAAATGAATGAATGGATGTTCAACGACACCCCAGCACGATATATACATCGGGTGTCAAACTAAGGTAAATGCATAAATTAATTCATAATCACAAATATAAAAATTCAAGAGTTAAATTAAAACTGCCAAAAATACAAATATTACAGATACGTGAAATTAAAATTTAAAATAAAACTCAGTATCACGAAGAAATTGCAACAACAATTTTTCTTCGTCCAAATATATCTTTTATATAGTTTACCTCAGATGATTGCACTTCACCAAAATGTGACGCACCGTCAGAGTACAATGTCAGTGCTCACACTGAGGTGGAGGATCCTTCTTCGAGGAAACAATGAATGTGTCAAGTATGTATGACCGATGTGAGCACGACACGAGACTATTTTATCCTTCTTGCACCGCCAAAAGGCGGACTGCCACGCTCCCAGGACTGGCTTGATATAATGAAGCGTGTTCACAATCACACCGTTCCAATCACCTTGCCAAGTTGAAACGATAAATTGGTTAATATTATGTTTAAAATTAGTATAAGATATTCGAATCTTGGCATGAGGCAAATCTAAAGCAGACTTGGCAGCTGAATCTGCCTTTTCATTACCCCTGGAGCCAATAATGGCTTGGCACCTAACAAAATACAATGTCTTTATAGGCAATGGATACAAAAACGCACTTTCGTATCACCGTCCGATTTAAGGGATGTTCCAGCTTCATATTTCGTACAGTATGAACACTCGAACATGAATCTTGTTAAAATAATCAATTTGAATGCAGTAGAACCCTTTATTTCTTTCAATGATTTAATGACTGCCTAAACTTCAGCACTAAAGATTGATGCTGAATCAGGCAGTCTTATGGAAATTATTGTGTCTGATGCAAAAACGGTAGCTGGAGTTATCTGTGTGCATCAGGGGCGTCGGAAGCGGTACGGCCGTACCACTTTTTGGGCCATGAACGTTTTTTTCCCCCCTCTTCCTATGGCGCTCGCATAGTATAGATTTCATCATACGTATTGCTATCATGGCCGTACCAACTTTTAATTGCTTCCGACTTTCCCGTGTATTAGTATCCTTTGACAACAGCAGGTTTCATCTCTCAATCGCCAGACCAAATGTTGTAATTACTGTATGGCCAACTGAAAGTTTGATCTAGCTACAACTTTATCCACTGATTAATTTGTCAGAATCTCAACAACAAAACGTTACGGTAACCATAATTATAATTTAAAACAAATATATATTTTTGCATAAGAGTTTCATCTAGGTGAGATGTCATTATAAAAATACTCTTTTTTTCCTATATGCTTCTGATTTTTTTTTTAACTTTGAAAATTTCCATTCGTTTTCAGATTGCTGCTGTATGCATCACAGAATCATACGCCTTTCTATTCGACGACATTATTTCCAATTCCGAATGCCGAGTAAGTTGAATATTAGTTATGCATGTCACCCCCACGCCTCGTTTAGTCACCAATAAAAAAAAACTATTGAAGGATTGTAAATGTATGTCTTTAATTTAATTTAATTTAATTCAAAACGAATCTCTTTTATACTTGTTGTGAAAGAGGTGCAGCTACCTCTAATGGTCTTGGTGTTTTGGGGGAACTGACGGGGTGAGGGAGGGGTTGACCAAGGGAGAAATATGTTCTGGGGGTGTAGTGAGTGTGAATGCCATGATAACCTTTTAAAGTAACTATTACCTTCTTTTCCTTCAGAAAAGGAACATCGAGTGTTGCCCTGGTTACGAGTGTAAATCTGGGAATGGCATTGATCCCACATGCGTCAGTAAGTATTTATTATTATTATTTGCGCGCGCGCGCGTGTGTGTGTGTGTGCGTGCGTGCGCACGCGCGCGATGAGTCATATGATCAAGTGGACCCCTTGTTTCACCATCATGCTAACAGTAACAAATGCTCAATGTTTCTCAGTGGTAGAGAGCAATGTACTCGGTGTTTTCCTTTGTTCCAACAAGTGCCCCACGACTGAAATATCAAAGCCCAGTCTATCATATAATACGCAAGGCCATTTTAAACAATTTCCCACCGTTCTGACCACTTCACCTCATGATTTGTATTGCTGACTGCCTTCTTTTTTTAATTACCCGATGTATCATTTCGTAAGTATCATTTTGCGCTTAGGTCCAGTTGACTGCCGTACCCACATTGTTCTAAATATTGCGTACAAAGATGAATTCCATTTTAACAGTTTCCTATCAGTTAAACTGACGACGGGAAAGATAGGCACAGGCAGAAGACTCTATAAAGACAGTACCATGGCTTCGCTACTTTTGCCAATGTATTTATTGGCTAATAATTCTGCTTTCAGAGGACAACTTCCCGTGTAGTGATTTCTTCGAGTGGGGTTCTCAACACTCAGCCTTCACTTCACAGCTCTCAAGCAACTCGGACAATCTAAAGACATGCAACCCGTCCAGCAATAACGACGACATCTTCGGCAGCAAAGGCTGCGACAAGCTTACCAAGTGCTGCCGAGTGAAAACCGGCGGCGGCTGGTGGGATCAAATATTCGGGAAAAAGGTCGGCATCTGCGTGACGTCACCTTCCTACAACCCGTGTAAACGTGGCCAAACGAGGAACTGCAAATGTCCCACTGAACACGACGACGGCTGGGATTGGCTGTTGGATCTTCTGGAGAATGCAAAATAACTACCATGAACTTTTGTTTTAAACAGACTGTCGATCCTGAGTTTGCTGTCCTTATAAGGTGTTTCTACCAAAAGCACACAATAATTAAGCTATGAGCATTCTAAGTAAGAAAGTATATTTGAACCAGAAATCTCAAACATTGTTTTGAGGACAACATACCTTTAATTTTAATTTACCTAACTTCGGAATTCAGTAAGCTCCATTCTTTTCATGTACACTTTAAGGCAAATAAAATATTAAAATATTGCTTGAATAATTAATCGTTTCCAGTTTTTATTCTACTTTATTACACACCAGTGTAAGATATTGTTCATGCCAAAACAATTACTCAATATCTAACTATTGGCACGCGCAGACTGGCGCGGTGGTTTTTTGTTTGTTTGTTTTTGTTTTGTTGTTTTTTAATTTGAATGACGTCGGTATTCGAATGACGTTATTTGCACCTCCTTGCAATAAAATAAACTGGGTGCATTACGTGTCCCCTTTCTTTTTGACCGACCGTTCAAAATTGAGCCCAAATTCCTCAATCAAACTTGCGAACCTTTTCTCTTTTGGCATAATTCTTGCTCCATTAAAAATTCCATAGCACATTACCCCCCCCCCCCCCCCCCCCCCCCCCCCCCGAACCGGCCTCGGTGGCGTCGTGGCAAGCCATCAGTCTACAGGTTGGTAGGTACTGGGTTCGAATCCCAGTCGAGGCATGGGATTTTTAATCCAGATACCGACTCCAAACCCTGAGTGAGTAAACCACTTGCACCGACCAGTGATCCATAACTGGTTTAACAAAGGCCATGGTTTGTGCTATCCTGCCTGTGGGAAGCGCAAATAAAAGATCCCTTGCTGCTAATCGGAAGAGTAGCCCATGTAGTGGCGATAGCGGGTTTCCTCTCAAAATCTGTGTGGTCCTTAACCATATGTCTGACGCCATATAACCGTAAATAAAATGTGTTGAGTGCGTCGTTAAATAAAACATTTCTTTCTTTCTTTACCCCCCCCCCCCCCCCCCCCACTCCGCCTGCTACCGACCACGGTCAGGCTGCTGATGCTCACTTGCACCTGCCAGTGCAGGCGGTCCCTCCTGCCCCCTCCCCACCTTTCCTGTCCTGGACGGAGGAGCCCAAGACAGGCGTGCGCTACAACAGCTTGCTCTGAATGTGCACGTAAAGCCCTATGACCTGACCTAATCTGACGTGTCCTTTTTACGAACACTAAAAAATATTAAGTGCAAAATTGCTGTTGAAAATGTTTTGTTCGGAGATTATTAACGTATCTAACCGTGTTTGTACAAAAGTGTAATTTAAAAGTGTACCATTACGAAATATGGTTATGAATTGAAATTGCGGTAAGATAGGCTGTTATATTTGAGCCTATTGTATACGAAGACAAAACGATGGTGTGGCAAGCAGAGCTGGTTTATCTTAGTAGCACATGTAGGCCTAGCACGTGCTATCGACCCCGCGCTTCAGGGAGCCCCGCGGTGATATGTACATTTATTTTCACCAGGTCATTTCCCCCCTCTCCCCGAGGGGGTTGCAAAATATATATCCTGGGAAGGAGTCCCCGCTGTTATTTGTGCTACAGGCCCCGCGGATCTTTAAACCGGCTCTGGCAGCAATAGTGCAGGGCGCACATTAAATCAATATTTTTCTTAATGTGCAGGGTGAGTTGCTTCCCTCTATTTAGCAAATTTATAATGGCGGGCAAATGTTTTATGTTGTCGTTGGAAGATTAATTTGGTTAACAATGATGCAAGTAAGAACCACACTTTCTACGTCCCTTTGAACTATGGCGACCCTATGTACATACTGCCAGCGTCACATCTAGTTATCCCATTCACTCAGCTCAATTATGTGCTGGTCCGATCAACAATTCAGTCATTATTGTGAATTTAAAGACCTCATTAACTGATAATTAATGCTAGCTTCGTTTAAGTTTACGTGTGACGTAGATCACTTACTGACCCAATTCGTAGAGTCCAAAATATTGGACTCTAGTACTCGAGGGTCGAACTCGACCCGGACCCGAGTACCCGATACTTACACTAGATGATAATGAGACTTGGAAATAAAGTGAAATGGCATTATGCATCTTAATTCCAGCGCTGAACATGGATGCCGAACCATGTCATTGTATTGCATTCCACACATTCGACTTTTGTTTCCCTTCATGTCTCATAGCCCTATAATGTAACCGGCGGCAAGCATAATGATAAAATTACATTAAAAATATAATTAAAAGAAAGTTCTCTTCCTTGCACGGGTACTCGAGTTCTGTGAACGGACTCGAGTCTTGCTAGACTCGGCCCGCGCCCGAATACTCGAGTACTCGTGGAGACCCTACTTTACAGTGGGGTTTGTAATAAATAAAATACTAAACTAGCTTACCTGTCATACCATTTTCATGAAACTTGTGAACAGTGTTGGTATCTGGCTCGCTTTCGCTCGTCGGATACCAAAACTGTTCACTCGTTTCATAAAAATGGTATGATAGGCAAGCTCGTTTAAGGTCGACGACAGTCACTTTTCGGACCCTTGTTTTGGCTTCGTACAGAATAAATAAAACATATCCAACGCTAGTTTTTTTATATAATATATTTGACAAAAGGTACTTTATTATTTCTTTCATTTTTTAAAACTTAAACTTAATATTTTGTCCAGAATTATGAAAGATAAAAATATACCGACCTGTAAACAGCATTATTTGCTTGTTATAGAATTTTGACAGGGGTCAAGATTAGTAGACCAGTTTTTATTTTAATGTGGGGAAGCATTGTAATAATATAGCTAGTTATGAATTTGAATGACTTCAGTATTCCAATGGCACCACTTTGCATCTCCTTACAATAACCAGAAAGCGATTAGGCTACATGACGTTTCTGTTTTAATAACGCTGGAAAAAATTTAATGCAAAATTGCTATTGATTTGTTTTTAACATTACTAATGCACCTTAATGTGTTTGAAGAAAATCTTGTGATTAAAAAATTGTACCTTTTAAGAAATATGGATTTCAAGTTAAATTACGGTAAGATATGTTATATTTATTGTGTACCAAGCCAAATCAAAGGTGCGAAGAGTGACTGTCGTCGACCGTAGTATTCTATATTCACGGCACATTTTCCCGAGTTGGGGACCAATATTGGCATATCGACTGGGTTTCCGAGATGTAGGCCTATCTGTGGGTTAAACTATATATTGATTAACTTTCTTCTTTCTTTCCATCTCTCTACATCTGCATCTGTCCCTATGCTTTTTCTCATCTCTCTTGGACACACACACACACACACACACATATATATATATATATATCTCTGTATATATATATATCTCTATATATATATATCTATATATATATATATATATATATATATATATATATATATATATATATATATATATATAGATAGATAGATAAATAGATGCCGGTGGTAACTGATCGACTTCCAATACTTTCCGTTTTCGTGCAGTTCACACATCATAAGGAAAAAGAAAGAAATGTTTTATTTAACGACGCACTCAACACATTTTATTTACGGTTATATGGCGTCAGACGTATGGTTAAGGACCACACAGATTTTGAGAGGAAACCCGCTGTCGCCACATAGGCTACTCTTTTACGACAGGCAGCAAGGGATCTTTTATTTGCGCTTCCCACAGGCAGGATAGCACAAACCATGGCCTTTGTTGAACCAGTAATGGATCACTGGTCGGTGCAAGTGGTTTACACCTACCCATTGAGCCTTGCGGAGCACTCACTCAGGGTTTGGAGTCGATATCTGGATTAAAAATCCCATGCCTCGACTGGGATCCGAACCCAGTACCTACCAGCCTGTAGACCGATGGCCTGCCACGACGCCACCGAGGCCGGTTCATAAGAAAAATGCTTATTTGTACTAATGTATGTATGTACTAATGTATGTACTAATGTATGTACTAATGTATGTATGTATGTATGCATGCATGCATGCATGCATGCATACATACATACATACATCGGTGCCACAGGTTCGAGTCCCAGCAACGGCATGGGAACGGTTACAAAATTGAACATCCGCAGCCGAACAAAAATATTTGTCATGTTGTACTAACTTGTAGAACTTGTAAAAAAGCATGTCGAATTATTACTTAAAATATGTTCGTGATAATTAGCCCAAGTTCTACCACGGTAACAGATTATGCAATGCTATATTCTAGCATTAGATTTTAATACGCAAAAAACTACAACCTAGCCATTTTTTGGCCAAACGTTCTCAAGAAATCTTCAAATAAACAGTAAAAATTAAAATTTACCGAATTGTGGTATTCCCATTCATAATAAATTCAAGTGGTACAACAAATTTAATCAGTGAGGCGAGTTGGAGAAAATTTCGGCGGTCTCATCCGCAGTTTGTATTTTTGTACAACCAGTCGAGCAAGTCACGTGACATTTCGTACACCCCGGTAAATTCTGTATTTCCCCGCAAATCCTGTATATTTCCGCAAATGAGATGGTGTACTTGTGATATGCATTGGCTATTGACCAATCAAAACGCAAGAAATTTATCTGAAAGGTAATACTTTCTATATACTATATATATATATATATATATATATATATATATATGTGTGTGTGTATCTATGTATGTATGTATGTGTATGTATGTGTATGTATGTATGTAAGTATATATATATATATATATATATATATATATATATATATATATATATATATATATATATATATATATATATATATATATATACATACATACATACATACATACATACATATATATATCGGGGGGCTGTGCTGTTGGTTCGCCACGAACATGGTGAATAATTTTTGTGTGAAGGGGTAGATCTAATTATACGGTCCTGCTAAAAAAAAATACTTTATATATATACTCTTCAAAAGAAGAAACGCAAAACCACATTGTCGTAACATTTGGAGAATTGATTTAATTATTGAATGGTGAGTCCGATAATTACCAAATGTTGCAGGATTGTTCACAATTCACTCTAGTCCATTGTGAGTAAGTGATAGGACACACCACCAAGGTCAAGGTCATCTGGAGTCAATACCGGGTGTGGCCTCCGCGTGTGTTGACAACTGCCTGGCACCGCCTGCCCATTGAAGCAACCAGAGTACGGATGACGTCCCGGGGGATGGTGGCCCACTCGGCCTGCAATGCTGCTGCCAGCTCGGGCAGGGTCTGGGGCTGTGGTTGTCGCTGTCGGTCCAACTCATCCCATAGATGCTCAATTGGGTTCAAATCCGGTGATATCGATGGCCAAGGAAGGACATTAATGTTGTTGTTCTGTAGGAAAGCCGTTGTGAGACGTGCTGTGTGAGGCCTGGCGTTGTCATGTTGGAACACTGCGTTAGCGTTGGCCATAACTGGAACGATGTGTGGCCGGAGGATCTGGTCAATGTAGCCCTGTGCATTCAGGTTGCCCTGCACGTGGACCAGGTCAGTTCTGCCAGTGTGTGAGATGGCTGCCCACACCATGACACTACCCCCGCCGAATCTGTCCACTTCCTGCACGCAGTTTGCCGCATAACGTTCACCACGACGCCTATACACGCGACATCTTCCATCATGACGTCGGAGCAGAAATCGGGACTCGTCACTGAACCACACCTGTCTCCATCGCAGTTGAGGCCATTGTCGATGAATCTGGCACCACTGCAGTCGGAGTCGACGGTGTTGTGGTGTTAAGATGACACCTCGAACTGGACGTCTGGCACGAATTCCTACCTCACGTAGGCGGTTCCGTACGGTCTGGTCGGATATCCTGCGCAAACCTGGTATTGCTGCGGCTGTGGAGGTGGCAGTAGTTAATCGTTCCCGAAGGTGGCGTACCCGGATGTAGCGGTCCTGCCCGGGGGTAGTGACCCGTGGTCGACCGGATCTAGGGAGGTCACGTGTTGATCCATGTTGCTGGTAACGGTCCCACAGTCTGGAGATGGTGCTTGGGGACACATGGAATGCCCTGGCAACGGCCGTTCTGGATTCGCCTGCGTCTAGTCGGCCGATGGCATTGTTTCTCTGCGGTTCACTGAGACGTGGCATGTCCTGGATTGTCAACTGTCGGCCAGATACAGAGGCCAGGCAAGCGAACACCCTGCACTTTTATACTGTCGGTGTTCATGTTGCACGTGCAGACAACACACGTGCAGTGGTGACATGGTTTGCACGTGGCTGTGTTTTTGCGAATATTCACATTTTGGAACTTTATTGTACAGTAGCTGCGTTTTATCGAATGTAACCGTGGGAATGTGTTTGGGACATGCAATGACCTTATATTCACAAAGCATGAACCGGTAGGAAACATAAAATCGGAGTTATAACCCATTTGTACCCTTTTGCGTTTCTTTTTTTGAAGAGTATATATATACACCTCGTCATAAATATCGCACCACCCAATTTTGTTCACTAAGTAAAACTGGATCTTCAGCCTCATAAAAATGGTGCTTAGAAAAGCACATTAAACTGTTTATATGGCCTCATGTGAGCGTTCAGTCAGAAAATTTACAACACAAGACCGAATTTGAGCACTAAATGAGGGTTTAATTGTAGTAAAGTAAAGTTCACTAAAATCACTGTAAAATACGGTGAAATAAGTATGGCTGCCGGGGTCGTTACAACAGACACACAACACAGTTCACATTTCATTAATGTCAAACACACTAGTAAGGTCCACAATGACTGGCTAACTCAGTATCTGGTGTAACCGCCTCGCACTTGGATAACATGTTCTACACGCCTTCTCATGCTTGTCACCAGACGTCTGATGCTCTGTTGAGGGATCTGCTGCCACTCATCATGCAATGCATGGGTCAATTCCTGAAGGTTCTGAACTGGAGGATCCCTTGCTCTCACCCTACGTCCCAAAATGTCCCACAAATGCTCAATAGGATTTAGGTCTGGACTTCTGGCAGGCCATGGTAGTGTCTCAATGGCGTTGTGTTGGAGATGCTGAACAACAGCTCGAGCACGATGTGGTCTGGCATTATCGTCCATGAAGACTGGACGTGTGGCGAGAGCATGGTTATCGAAATGAGGCACAACAGCACCGTCCAGGATCAAGTTCTGGTACATCTGTCCATTCAGTGTTCCGGGAACTGTGATGAGGTCAAGTTTACAATCATAGGAACAACACCCCCACACCATGACGTATCCACCCCCAAATGGAACCTCAGCTTGAATGTTCCTCTGATCATATGCTGTGCCTCTCTGCCTCCAAACTCGTGTCCTCCCGTCTGTATGATGCAGCAAAAATCTGCTTTCATCGGACCAGTGGATCCTTCTCCATGTCCTCAGGTTCCAGCGATTACGTGCTTGGCACCAGGCTAAACGGGCATGGCGGTGCTGATTTGTGAGGAGTGGACGTCTGATTGGTCGTCTTGCTCTCAATCCTGCAGAATTTAGGCGTCGTCTGATGGTGCTGATGGACACTCTGTTGTATGGATGCCATCCATGTCGCAGCTGTGTACAAGTAGACTTTGGGCTTCGTCTGGCTTGGCGTACGAGAGCACGGTCTTCCCTGTCATTGGTTTTTCTGGGACGTCCAGACCTCGGTGCATCCTTCACTTCACCGGAAGCAGTATGTTTACGTATTAGCCTGCTGATGACAGTGTGATTAATGTTCAATTGTGTTCCAATAGCACGACATGACATACCAGTCTGGTGCATACCAATAATTCGCCATCTTTGGTTCAGAGGCACTGGACGCTTGGGCATTTCACTGGTTGGTCAAAATAAAGCTTAATTTATGCCTAAAATCAAATTTTAGCTGTGTCTGCCAACATAACATACACCAAAAGAGGCTATGTGCATACTGCATTGTTAGCAAACCGACCCCCGGATCAATCATGCTCGACTGAGCATGCACGTGCAGCTCGGAACAGGGTGTGTTTGTGATATTATGTTCACAGATGTTGTAGTATATTAAATATATACTTGTAGTTTAAAAAACCGAAACTTATATTTTCTAATTTTACTTTAAAATGTGTGGTGCGATATTTATGACGAGGTGTATATATATATATATATATATATATATATATATATATATATATATATATATATATATATACAGTAAACTCTCTATATGTCAAACTCCGTTTTCTCAAACGTCACACTATCTCAAAGCAAAAAGTGGGTCCGAACCGTTTCTCTATATAAACATGTAAGAGTGTGTATGTTTATCTCAAACTTTGACATAAATATACACACGTTATGTCAAATGACTTATGTGGTCCCATATGACATATTTACTATATATTTTGTATATTTTTGTCGAAGTAATTAAAATAATTATTATTTAATAAAATTATTTCGATAAATGCAGTAAACCAAGCCAAGGGTCTCCTTTTAATTTATTATGTTTGTGTTTGATCATTAGAGGTCAGTGGATTAACTTGTTGTTATTGCCAAGTATGCCTAATTAGTATTTATTTAATCTGGTCGCTTGAAAGTGGTGACCTATGAAACCGCAGCAGTTATCAAAAGCGGATAACAATAAAAGTGGGATTGGGTATATAAATGGTATTGGATTAGGTGTTCTTACTATGAGTGGGCAGACGATTCTTGCAGTCGATTCTTGCAGTCGATTCTTGCAGTCGATTCTTGCGCATTCCATTCTTGCGCATTCCAATTTCGTTTAAGATGAAGCAGGACCTGTGTGCATGCTCTCTGGAGTTACCCCCCCCCCCACCCCCCACGCAAGGCAGAAGTGGCGACAACCGTTACCAACATTAGAACACCACCAAAACAACCTCCGCCACCACCTGAAGGTGCAGAGTCCGGTGAATCCATGGACTCCTGGACTCTGCACGGGAAACTTGATCGCCGCTTCTCCAAGTGCGCTGTAATTGACGTTCCGGACACCAAACGTCTCTTGGCAGTACCTCGATGTCGGAACTTCGAGGACATCCCGAACGCTGAAGGCGAATTTGAGATGCACCCAGTGACCTTCAAGGATGGGCGGTCGGCTGTGAGTATTACCCACCATCTGGACAACCGCAACAGCCAGGCTCTACTGTTTGCAGAAATGGACAACATTTCGATTCATCGCCTGATGAAGAAGGTGTTCCACAAACAGTACCCTGTGACCACTAGACTGCTAGCGAAGCCGGATATACACCAGCTGATCCCCCATCTGGACACCAGGGTTTGGCTCTCCTCCCCTTAGTCAACCTTTCCTCCGTGAGTACCAACCTCTTTTATTGGGCTAGTTAGACTTTAAACGTTTTGGAAGCAGTTCAAAATTCTTATGTTTATTTTTTTATAAGTAGTCTAACGCATTTTACTTTGGCGCCCGTTTAATTGCTCAAAATCACCTTAAAAACCTTTTGGCTGAGCAGTCTTAACTATTTTGGGTTAAATTTTAGAGTCCGGACATGTATTTGGATGCAGTTACTCTTTGTAGACTTAGGTAAAATACAGGCTTCACCGAGGAATCGAAATTCAGCCAATCAGAGCACGGCTCCCACTCGGTGTACTTCAAGTTTGCGAAGTGTCTGCTATTTGGTTCGCGCTCGCGTTGACCTTACTAAATGGCTTCTTTCCAAATTCCGCCCACCTCAAACAAACCCCCCCCCCCCCCCCCCCCCC
Source organism: Gigantopelta aegis (assembly GCF_016097555.1). Lineage (NCBI taxonomy): Eukaryota > Metazoa > Mollusca > Gastropoda > Neomphalida > Peltospiridae > Gigantopelta > Gigantopelta aegis. Next base: position 63,678,745 of record NC_054701.1, on the reverse strand, counting down.
CCCCACCTCCTGCTCCGGAGTTAGTCACTGGCGAAGTCAGAGGCTAAATCCGTGGTGGGCGTGCCTGAACCTTCGTGGATAGGGGCACGTTAATAGAGTTTCCAGTCCAGTCTATGAGTGGTTTTAACTTGTTATTTTAAGTCCAAAATTTTAAATAAAAATATAAGAGTGTACACTTGTTATGAGATTAACCAGACATATTTTATTGTCAATATTCTACTTTTTACCTAATCATTTGTAGAAACCCTTTTTAACCCTTTGTATAAACACTTTTTAACTTCCTTGTAAATAAAGTTTATTTAACCATTAATTAGTATTTTTATCTAATCAAATGTATAAACGTTTTTATTTTTTTTTTTTTTTTTTTTTTTAACTAACTCTCCCCACCCCTCTCGTTGTGAGCACAGTTTCTGGCCCAAGTCAGAAATCGTGCTCGCAACGAGCGTGCTTGAACATTAAATTGATATAAGCACGTTAATTCCCGACATCTGACCTGACAGTCATTTGTGGGCTTACATACATACATACTTGTTATGCATTCATCTTGCAATATGTCGGAGAACGAACGCTACGAGCAATCCAGTAAAGCACCCAGTGTGAGCCCTGGGGTGGGTGGGTGGGGGGTGGGTAGCTGGATCCAGTGCTTTAACTCTGACACGCAAGAGAAAGTTAACAGTACATTCTTTTGAGAAGAAACATGAGGCAATCAAGGCAGATATGAGTGACTGGAAAACAAACGCTAGAAAATTTCCTAGAAGAGTTTGAACCAGATCAGATATACAACGCCGACGAAACTGCGATATTTTATCGCATCACGCCAGAACGCACACTGGAGTTCAAAGGTGTGAATTGTCTTGTTAGCAAAAAGAGCAAGGAATAATTAACAGCCCTCGTTTGCAGTAATCAGACCAGAACCGTTAAAGCCGCACACCCTAGTTCCATCCAGCGAAAATAAATTATAATTTGGTTAATCTACAAACCTGTAACACACTTAGATCACGTTTTTATCAAATGGAGTGAAAAAGCAGGTTTTATATCGATAAATACCATGGGAATCCCCATGTCCCAATTGCTTGAAATAATTTTGAAAGTTTGTATTCTGATGTCACTGGTAGATGTCGCTCGAAGCACAACAATGCCTACGTCACGACAAATTTCACAGACTTGGGGTGCGTTCTTTTCACCTCTCCTGGACATGTTTCAACTGTTCTGTCCTGGTTGTATCCCCTCTCCAGATATCGTAGGACTTAGCAAAATTATTGGTTTTAAGGGTTTGTAACGTTTTGTATTGAGATACTTAATTGTCTGAACTTTATTGTTACTAAAAATGTTTACGAACTGTGAAGAAAAATCTCACAAATGAACAACAACAAATGATGCACGAGAAAACAAACCGAACCAAAATGATAACGGTCACGTGGTATACCAACGTCTGTGACATTGAAATGGAAATATCCCGTCTAAAAATAGATTAGACCTTGTCTGCTCAACGGTTTTTTCTCAAACGTGCGCCCGTTTTTCAGAAATACGAAAAATGCATTTTGTGGTATTACAAACACCAGGATTACCAGGATTACCAAAAAACACTTCAGGTGAATGGAAATGTATATTCTAAATAATAAACGGTAAGTAAAGTGCAATTTTATTTGTGAAAAAATGGGTTTAATAGCGAAAAACAACGCCGTAATGGTTAACAACTAGCCGTAACTAGGGTGTGTCCCTTTAAGTTGCCGCTACTGATAATTGGGAAGTCAAGGTGTTTTAAACATGTGAAATCCTTGTTATGCGAGTATCGAAATAACACAACTGCCTAAAAAGATTGATTGAAAGAAAAAAATAGCACTCATTGTTGACAGCTGCCCCGCTTAACCCCACGTGAAAGGTCTGCATTGTATTAAACTGATTTTTCTTCCACCAAACACTACTTCAAAGACCCAACCAATGGACGAAGGTGTGATTTATAATTTGAAAATCCACTATCGGAATTTGGTGTTAGATTTACGGCTCCATGAGAATTTAGATGTTTAGTTATCTCAAATGTAACGATATCTCAAACTAACCGGCTGACACCAGCAACTTTGACATATAGAGAGTTTACTATATATATATACTGGATAAGGTTCGAACACCCTCCTGTATCTGCTACTGCATGATGCCACTCCCCTCCCCAATACGTTATATAATATTTTCCTGTCGCCAAATAACGTGACTCGTGGGCAATCTGATTGGCCTCCCTGCAATATATTACGCTTCAGTGCTCTACCACTAATTTTAATTTCGGCCCAAATGTAACGTACAAAAAAATACCCCAACAAATAGTCATGGTCACACAGGCGAAGAAGGCTCAGCGTGCTAGAATTTGGGACATCAGTGGCGGATCCGGGAACTCCATTTAGGGGGGCCCCAATGACACGAGGCGTCATGCCAAGAAAAATTTGGGGGAGGTTTGGAGCGGATGAAAATTAATACATAATAAAATTATAACTGTCGCAAAATTTAGTGGGGAGCGGGCCCCTCCCCCCCTCCATCCCCATAGATCCGCTTCTGGACATATATTAATTTTTAATATTAATAAATTATTTATTAATACTAATTAGTTTACCAACACTTACCAGAGGTTCACATCTAACCAAGGTTCGACTTGATGTGTGTGTGGGGGGGGGGGGGGGGGGGGGGGGGGGGGTGATATACTCTTGCACGATGTATTTTTATTTGGCTAGTATATGGTGCTAAATAAGACTGTTAAACACTTAATATCCTGGTGCCAGCTGTATGTATGTTTATCAGTAAATGAAATGCCAGTAGCCGTTTTATCTTGGGGTGATTTACGTAAAGCATGACACATTGTTTCATAAAGTGCAATATATGCAATAAACGTACAACACAGCTGCCAAGTTTTCTTTTTTTCTGTTTTTTCTGCTCAGGCAGTACAGGGTAGCTCTATACAACAGGATGATAAGAAGAAATTTCAGCCAGGTTTTTCCCGGGAAAGTAACTATCGGGGAGAGTCATCTAGTTGGTCAGCTAGTCAGGCAAGGAATGCACCTGGTGGGCAAAGTAAGGATAAGCCTGCATTATCAGCCAATGCACGAACTTTTCGTCCACATTGCAGTTACTGTAAAAAGGATAACCATCTTGTCGGGGACTGTTTTAAAAGGAAACGCGATAATGCGCAAGTGGTCGGTTTAGTGAGGTCAGCTCCGTTAGCGAGAGAGTTAATGGTTAGTCCCATGGCAGAGAAAGTAAACCCGTATGTGTCCACTGGTATGGTTTGTGATGTGAAACAAGAAGTGAGTCCTAAGGCAATATCAATCTATCGAGACACAGGCTGTAGTCTTTCGCTTATAACGTCAAAGTGTTTAGCTGGTATTAAGAATTTAGATACAGGACGTAGTTTTGCCTTAACCTCAGTTACTGGAGAAAAAATGGTTGTCCGGTTACATAAGGTTTTCTTGTGTTCGAAGTTTGTGACGGGACCAGTCATTATGGGTGTTGTAAAGGACTTGCCTGTTGAAAACATAGGAGTTTTGTTGGGTAATGATTTGACTAGTCAAGTGTTGTCAGCCGAAATGTGACCAATTGTTAAAGACAGCCCTTTACCAAATAGAAGAGAGTGAGGTTGATGAGATTAGATATCCTGCGTGTGTAAAGACTAGGGCTATGGCCAGAAAGGTAACACAAGACGCAGAGGATATTTGTGATTTGTCTGATACGTGTGTGAGCCATGAAATTGGAGTGGATGAGGTTATCAGTAAAATGGTAGATAAGCCAACTGAGGAATTAAATGTGGTGGAACCTGTTGATCTCCCGCAGAGGGGAATTGAACCAGTTGTGTTTGATAGAGGGGATTTACCTTGTAATAGACAAGAGTTAATTCTAGAGCAGGGGGCTGATCCAAAATTGTTGGCAGCTCGCACTACATTGTTAACGGAGGGTGAGAAGGAGGATCAGATGTTAGGTTATGATATGGACAAGAAAGTATTAATGAATAAGAGAGTTAGAGATAGGAAGGCTAGGAAGCAAATGAGCCATGCTCAGAGCAAAATAAAATCAGTGTTTGATAGGAAGACTAGGAGTCGGGAATTTAAACCAGGGGATAAGGTGCTGCTGTACCTTCCCATTAAACGGGGTTCTGTACAGAACAGGTATTTCGGGCCCTATGTTGTGCACAAACGGGTTAATGAGACAGGGTATGTGATAAACACTCCTGATAGGGTTAGGAAAAGTAGGTATTGTCACATCAATTTGCTAAAAGGTTATTTTGACAGACTGCCGATAGTTCCAGAGTTACCGGTCAAAATTGAGAGTCACTCAATTTCCTGTGATGACGTCAAGACTGCAGAGGTCAAGTTGGCCAACGGCCAGATTCTAGCAGACTTGAGCCCCCAGCGAGCAAAGTTGACTACGTCGAAACAAGACAATGTTTCCATTTGTCAGGACCTTCCAACGGTTACTAATACCTTAAGCCAGGATGTGCGCCTGGAACCCAACGCTACACCGATTCGACAGCATGCCTATCGGAGAAAACCTGGAAAACGTGCGACACTGAAAAAGAAAGAAACGAAGTTCCAGTGGTCAGGTGAATGCGACAAGTCATTCAACCGTCTCAAGCAGATGCGCTACTCGTCTCCCGTGATGGCAGCACCAGACTACCGAATGCCGTTCAAGCTAGCTGTGGATGCCAGTGACGTGGGTGCTGGAGCTGTGCTGTTCCAAGAAGACGAAGACGGACTGGACCATCCTAATGAAAGCCTCCAACCAGAGAGTTTTGAGATGGAGTCTTCTTCTGCAAGAATACCCAATTACCATTGAACATATCAAGGGCACATCCAATGTAATCGCTGATGCCCTGTCCCGAAGTTGAACGTTATGATAATGTGTTGACATTCTTGATTTCTATTTTGTTTTTATATATTTTATTTGTATACCAGGGACTCAGAGACTCAGTGTGATTACTGGTAGTCACCTTATTATTACATGTGTTATAAATGCCCGGATGCGTCGGTTAACGCACTTTTTGTTTTAATGTAGTATATTTCCCTATTCCTAGAGTAGAGGAAATATCCTTTTTGAGGTGGGGGTGTGTGACGGTACATGCTCTTCATTTCTTTTCGCCTGTGGCGATATTACTTGTTTTAGAAGGCCGTGTGCAGTTCCAAATGCACTTAGCCAGATGGGCAACTTGTTACGTGATACCTTGCGCGACGGTCATCGAGCTTTTCTAATACACACCTAGCGCAGGTGTGGAGGCCATGTGGCTAGTAGTTACGTAATATCTCCGGTAGTGCTGTTTATGGCCAGGGGATTTCTCGCGGGATGGCGACATCCAGTCTGACGATCAGAGGAAAATATGCCGGCGTGGTGGTTGTGGAAAATCCACATGATACGTGAGGTACCGCTTTGTACCCCCAGGCGATATTCGCTGTCTCTGAGAGTTTTGAATAAATAGCTAGGATTTTAGAGATATGGAGGAGAACCAAAAAGGAAGGCTTCCCGGGAACGTTAGTCCGTTTGGACTTTGGTAAATATATTATTTCTGCTCTGTTGTATAACCTTGATGTGAGTGATGTGACTTTAAATATTTTAATACTGTATTATACCAATATTCTTTAAACAGTGTCTTCGGTCATCTGACGAAGTAAATCGTAGACTTTTTGTTCTAACATTATACGAGTATTTGGTAATATAAAGCTTAGCCAGTCATCCTAGAGGACCTAGGTAAACTGTAGGTTATTGTCTTTATTGTGATAGGTACCAGTATTAATTCTGTATTACAAGGTTATTGAATGAGTAGTTAGGGTTAATAAAAAATTAACCAGTTAGGAATAGTGTTGTAATTCCTTTATTAATTAAGTTCCCCTGGAAGCGTTTCTCCATTATCGCACGTGTGTGTGTTAGCGTTTCTCAATTATCACACGTGTGGGTGTTGTGTCACGGTGAAGTGATTAGCATATTGTGTAAACTAGACAACTAGACATTAACTAATTAAGTGATCAGTTCTGGGTTGTTATTATTTGTTGTTATTAATTAACTACTGCGGCAGTACATTGTCAGCGTAGGTTAATACAGATTCCAAAGTGTATTGTGTTTTTGTTGTGTTTTCTAGTGAACTAAACGTGCTATATTATATATACTTATATAAGATCGTATCTCTGATCATACCTAGAGACGAGCCACAGCGGGTATAACTGCCTGTTACAGAGAGATCTAATAGATACAGTTAGGAGAGATATTTGGACAATCGTGTTTTATTCAGTTACGGGTATTATAGAATCCCCGTGACATTGTCAATATTCTACTTTTTACCTAATCATTTGTAGAAACCCTTTTTAACCCTTTGTATAAACACTTTTTAACTTCCTTGTAAATAAAGTTTATTTAACCATTAATTAGTATTTTTATCTAATCAAATGTAGAAACGTTTTTATTTTTTTTTTTTTTTTTTTTATTTTTAACTAACTCTCCCCACCCCTCTCGTTGTGAGCACAGTCAGAAATCGTGCTCGCAACGAGCGTGCTTGAACATTAAATTGATATAAGCACGTTAATTCCCGACATCTGACCTGACAGTCATTTGTGGGCATACATACATACATACTTGTTATGCATTCATCTTGCAATATGTCGGAGAACGAACGCTGCGTACAATCCAGTAAAGCACCCAGTGTGAGCGGGGGGGGGGGGGGGGGGTAGCTGGATCCAGTGCTTTAACTCTGACACGCAAGAGAAAGTTAACAGTACATTCTTTTGTGGAGAAACATGAGGCAATCAAGGCAGATATGAGTGACTGGAAAACAAACGCTAGAACATTTCCTAGAAGAGTTTGAACCAGATCAGATATACAACGCCGACGAAACTGCGATATTTTATCGCATCACGCCAGAACGCACACTGGAGTTCAAAGGTGTGAATTGTCTTGTTAGCAAAAAGAGCAAGGAATAATTAACAGCCCTCCTTTGCAGTAATCAGACCAGAACCGTTAAAGCCGCACACCCTAGTTCCATCCAGCGAAAATAAATTATAATTTGGTTAATCTACAAACCTGTAACACACTTAGATCACGTTTTTATCAAATGGAGTGAAAAAGCAGGTTTTATATCGATAAATACCATGGGAATCTCCATGTCCCAATTGCTTGAAATAATTTTGAAAAGTTTGTATTCTGATGTCACTGGTAGATGTCGCTCGAAGCACAAACAATGCCTACGTCACGACAAAATTTCACAGACTTGGGGTGCGTTCTTTTCACCTCTCCTGGACATGTTTTCAACTGTTCTGTCCTGGTTGTATCCCCTCTCCAGATATCGTAGGACTTAGCAAAATTATTGGTTTTAAGGGTTTGTAACGTTTTGTATTGAGATACTTAATTGTCTGAACTTTATTGTTACTAAAAATGTTTACGAACTGTGAAGAAAAATCTCACAAATGAACAACAACAAATGATGCACGAGAAAACAAACCGAACCAAAATGATAACGGTCACGTGGTATACCAACGTCTGTGACATTGAAATGGAAATATCCCGTCTAAAAATAGATTAGACCTTGTCTGCTCAACGGTTTTTTCTCAAACGTGCGCCCGTTTTTCAGAAATACGAAAAAATGCATTTTGTGGTATTACAAACACCAGGATTACCAGGATTACCAAAAAAACACTTCAGGTGAATGGAAATGTATATTCTAAATAATAAACGGTAAGTAAAGTGCAATTTTATTTGTGAAAAAAATGGGTTTAATAGCGAAAAAACAACGCCGTAATGGTTAACAACTAGCCGTAACTAGGGTGTGTCCCTTTAAGTTGCCGCTACTGATAATTGGGAAGTCAAGGTGTTTTAAAACATGTGAAATCCTTGTTATGCGAGTATCGAAATAACACAACTGCCTAAAAAGATTGATTGAAAGAAAAAATAGCACTCATTGTTGACAGCTGCCCCGCTTAACCCCACGTGAAAGGTCTGCATTGTATTAAACTGATTTTTCTTCCACCAAACACTACTTCAAAGACCCAACCAATGGACGAAGGTGTGATTTATAATTTTGAAAATCCACTATCGGAATTTGGTGTTAGATTTACGGCTCCATGAGAATTTAGATGTTTAGTTATCTCAAATGTAACGATATCTCAAACTAACCGGCTGACACCAGCAACTTTGACATATAGAGAGTTTACTATATATATATACTGGATAAGGTTCGAACACCCTCCTGTATCTGCTACTGCATGATGCCACTCCCCTCCCCAATACGTTATATAATATTTTCCTGTCGCCAAATAACGTGACTCGTGGGCAATCTGATTGGCCTCCCTGCAATATATTACGCTTCAGTGCTCTACCACTAATTTTAATTTCGGCCCAAATGTAACGTACAAAAAAATACCCCAACAAATAGTCATGGTCACACAGGCGAAGAAGGCTCAGCGTGCTAGAATTTGGGACATCAGTGGCGGATCCGGGAACTCCATTTAGGGGGGCCCCAATGACACGAGGCGTCATGCCAAGAAAAATTTGGGGGAGGTTTGGAGCGGATGAAAATTAATACATAATAAAATTATAACTGTCGCAAAATTTAGTGGGGAGCGGGCCCCTCCCCCCCTCCCCCCCCCCTCCCCCCCCCCCCATAGATCCGCTTCTGGACATATATTAATTTTTAATATTAATAAATTATTTATTAATACTAATTAGTTTACCAACACTTACCGGAGGTTCACATCTAACCAAGGTTCGACTTGATGTGTGTGTGTGTGTGGGGGGGGGGGGGGGGGGGGGGGGGGGGTGTGATATACTCTTGCACGATGTATTTTTATTTGGCTAGTATATGGTGCTAAATAAGACTGTTAAACACTTAATATCCTGGTGCCAGCTGTATGTATGTTTATCAGTAAATGAAATGCCAGTAGCCGTTTTATCTTGGGGTGATTTACGTAAAGCATGACACATTGTTTCATAAAGTGCAATATATGCAATAAACGTACAACACAGCTGCCAAGTTTTCTTTTTTTCTGTTTTAAAATTACCAATACTAGTAACTGAAAACATTACTAGTTAGGCGGTTGCATATGACCCAGAGGGACAATAGTTTTATTGTGGAACCTCAAAGTACATCCCTAGGGGACTCCAAAATCACTTCTTGACACTTTCACAAAGTGTTCATTATAGCCGTCATATTTAATTCAAACTGAAGGCTATATACAAGCACGAATAACAGTATTTTGTATATAAGCAATACATGTTTTATTGTACAATAAAGCTCAATAATTCAAATATGTTGGTAACCTATTCTTAAACAAATTGTGGTTTAGTTTCACCAATGTTATAAATTAATATCTAATTATAGAACATGTTTTCGAAATGGCCGCAGTTGTGATAAAAAAACACATTAAATAAAGCCACATGGACATCGTACACAATGCAGAACTCTTTGACCAATACTGGAAACAACTTTGATCCTTGTAGTATTAAGGGGAGATTCCCGAGTTTGCTGCATTGTAAGATGTTTCCGACTAATAAAATATTTCTACGATTAAACTTACATATTAAATATATTTTCTTGTTTAGAATATCAGTGTCTGTATATTCAATGTATTTCTGGTCGTCTTAACATTTGTAAGAAGCCCAAACTGGATTTTGTCTTCAAATAATTTCGTACGTACGAAAAAATATTTTTCAGGAAATAAAACGAAATTTAATCTAGTACAAATATTAGAACGATCCGAAACACGTTTAATATACAGCCACTAATATTTATTTAATATGTAATTACAGCCGTCAAAATGTCTTTGTTAGTCGATAACGTCTTAAAAATTACAGCAAACTCAGAAATGTCCCTTTAAAAAGCTCATGAGCGACTTCTGCAAGATTGTGTGGGGTATATGTACGGACAGAGCAGTGATGTTGCACGACTGAGAAATCTTATTTCTGCATATAACTGGGAGTGCCACGTACAGATATCTATACCTGGGCCCCGTTCAACGAAATAATTGTAGCTAAGGTTAATTATTGTGACTTAAGGTGAGTTTTACAACTGGCAACGTCACAGCCGTTCCACAATACAACCTTACGGTAGTCATATGTGCCCTTTTAATAATTCAAATCTTCTTTCGGAACATCTTGGATGTATTCATTGGTATCGGACATCCGTGAAGTAACTTTGTCAGTTTATTTGCTAAGCGATAATTACCGAATGTATAAGACATAAAAAGTATGGCCTAGAATGTTTTTCATCAAACGCCGAGTTTCATAAAAGGTATTTGGTATATATTAGATCCATTTTTACACAAAACGTTAGTATCCTTAGAATCAAATCATCATCTAATTGCCATTTGACATCTACGTTAGTGGCTTACAACTGCCTTGTACCTAATGTAAATGTTCACAGTAATTTACGACGATAGTAAGCTACGCCGCGTCATGGAACGGGCTGGCGATCGTAGAAAACAAAATTAAGGTCAAGTTAAAAACAAAAAAACCGGCGAAAATTACTTGAAGAAATTTTGGCGCATTTTTGAAAGTTTTATTTTTTTTGGGGGGGGGGGGGGGGGTGTTGTTGTTGAGTTTTTTTGGTTTGTTTGGGGTTTTTTTTGGGAGGGGTTTGTTTTGTTTTTTATTGGTGGGGGGGGGGGGGGGGGATTGGGGATTTGTTTTTGTGCAGTCAGATCTGCAGAACATCAAATCTGAACGACAAAACCGTAATACATGATCAGGGCCTTATCTCTGTACAATGAAGAGTCGAATAGAGATTTGGCAAAATAGTGGTTGATTCCATGAATCTCTATCTAATGCCTAGTTTAAAGGACAGTCATTCACAAAGAGACCCTTTACTGGAGATTTCACCCCTCTTGCATCGCGTCGTCACAAAGAGGACTGCCACTCCCAGATTAGTTTTTTACTAAATTACAACTAGCACCAGACAGATCTCATTAGAATACGTACAACTGTGATGACATGCACTCATGAATCACTTTCAGAACAGTTGATGATATCAGGTGTTTTTCGCGAAATGTGAGCATATCCTGCACCACCAGTGGCACCCGCCATGAGTAGGCCTACTGGCACCAAAGCTGTCAAAGTTGGAACCCGGAAAGTGTCAAAACAAGATGGCGGGCTCATTGGGTTATTTCTCGTTCCAGCCAGTGTTCCACAACTGGTGTAGCAGAAGCCGTGGTACGTACTATCCTGTATGTTGGATGGTGCATATAAAAGATCCCTTGCTGCTAATCGAAAAGAGTAGCCCATGAAGTGCCGACAGAAGGTTTCCTCTCTCATTATCTGTGTGCTCCTTAACCTAATGTCTGACGCCATATAACCGTAAATAAAATGTGTTTGAGTGCGTCGTTAAATAAACCATTTCCTTCCTTCCTCTCTGTGTAATCATATTAGTCAAATAGATTTTACATTAATGCTATTGCCTCTTAGTTAACCAAAAAGTGATGCCATTATGGGGAACTCTCATACTTCTATGAATTTGTTAGGGCCGTAGGAACATTGGTTGATGGGAGAGGCCCTAGTTCTAAACAATATACTGTGAAAACACTACATAGTACACATGATAAGCAACATGTCTGTGCAGTTATTTCATGAACAGCTTACTGTTGATCAGTGCCTTCTTATAATCGAAAACTGATCGGATTTGCATTGGCGGTGTAATGATCGATTATAAAAATCAATAATCGATTGTGTGGGAAAATGTTAACTGTAATTGTTCCTCGAGTTTAGATTATAGAATTGATGTAAATATGCTTGGGTTTGGGTTAGTGTTCATGAGTCGATCGACTTTTTTTTCTGCGCACGCTGAATGCACACACGTCTTATGATCTCGAGCTCTCGACTTATTATCTTGAGCGCATTACTGATTATCTCAAGCACTCGACTTATAATATCGAATGCTCGACTTATATTATCTCGAGCGTTTGACTGAGTGCTAAACTTATTATGTTAAACTCTTATTATCTCTAGTGCTCGATTTGTTATCTCCAGCGCTCGACTTATTATCTTTAGCTCTCGACTTCTGTATCAGTACTGTACAGCCAAACAAAGAATTGCAGAAGAAAACGACATATATGTTGACGAGAGTTAATATGTTGAGCGTTTGACATAATACATTAATAGCTTGAGATAATAAGTTGAGAGCTCAAAATCATAAGCTACATTTTTCCATTAGTAGCAAGGGATCTTTATATGCACACGTTCACAGACAGGAAAACAAATACCACGGCCTTTGACCAGTTGTGGTGCACTGTTTGGAACGAGGAAAAAAAAAAACAATCAATTGAATGGATCCACCAACTTCTATCTCACCAGACCGATCTCGACAATGCATTAAAACATGTTTTATTTTATAAAATAAATAATTAGTAATGTAAAATTGAAGATTGATTCAGTTCTTTAAACAATAAATTAAACACATATATATATATATATATATATATATATATATATATATATATATATATATATACGTGTATATACATATATATACATATATATATAATATATATATATATATATATATATATCTATATATATATACATCTGGCAGTTGAGCAGTCCCCTAACCCGGCCAGTACGTATTGATATGGTTCGCGGTACGGCGGCCACATAAATAGACTCGCCAGATAATTTTTGAATTTTTATGCAAGTTCAAGTTTAAACCATGATTTACATGCCTCTATCCACTATGGTTCAGGCATGTCCCACCTCCCTGGTCTTATCCCTGGCATGGCAGTTGTATGCTCCCAAATAACGTTATAAAATGCGAAGTGTGATTGGTCGATATTTAAATTATTATTTACAGACGAAATGTCACCTGGACATGGGAGTCCACGCAATGCTGTTAGATCTACTGGTAGACCAGTAGAGCTAATTTTAATCAGATTGCTTATTTTGAGGTATATTTTTGCAATATTTTGATTATACTGTCAAAGAAACTATTTTTGGCCTTATGCTGTAACATTGAAGTTGTATACTCTCACCTTGTTGGGTCGTTGTCTCTATTAAGTCGTGCCATTTGTGATTTTCCCCACACGTGTTTATGCAGCGTATTTAATTTGTCTCACTTGCGCTCGTGTTTAGGTTTTACCTAGTTAATATTACATTGATGTAATATGGGTCGGAGGCCTAAAATACTTTAAATAAATGACTGATTGACTGATACTGACAAATATTAAAACAGCACTGTTAACATGTGCTATATTTTGTATACAGTATATTAATAAATACATGAGGTACCGTATTTAAAGCAAAAATCACGGTTATCTACAATCTAGTGGATTAACTAGCAGTATGTATTAATAAATATGTGCATTATTATTACAAAACAATGGTTATCGCAAATCTGGGTGATGCAATTATTATACATCCAGCTGAGAAGGTGTTGTTATATAACCAAGCCTCCACAGCAGATGAAATTCAGACACCAAGCCTCAGAAAGAAGAAAAAATACCGTAATAATGACGCAGTTGGTTGTTTTCGCTGTGGTGAGTATTTTGTTCTAAATTTCGTTACGTTTTAAGATTAGTTTGACACCCAATAGCCGATGTATTTTTCGTGCTGGGGTGTCGTTAAATATCTATTGTCGTAAACATCTATGTATTGTATTGTATTCTGTTCTTTTCTGTTGTATTCTATTCTGTTGTATTCTATTCTATTCTGTTCTATTCTATTCGTTTTCAGATGCAGTTTAAAATGAACGAAATGA